>NC_060886.1:21228107-21440607 GCF_014805685.1 Silurus meridionalis
TGCCGAACATTCCTGCAGACAGCTGTGCATGAAACAACATCCTGCTATGTCTGCCTAAACCACGGCTGCCTTCCCCTGCTCACCCACACTGGATTTCTACCTCTAATTTTTTGCAGAAATTCACTAATTACCTGCACTAGTTTCTGGTACGAATGCTGAAGCCATAGCTCCATTTACGATAATAAATAAATTCTCATTTAAGATGATAAATAATTCTTAAGGAGCATGAGACTAATTTTAATGAGTGTTTAAGGTTCACTGTGTTTACTTTTCCAGTTAAAAAGTTCAAAATATGTACTTCGAGTCTTGAAGGTGTCATTGAGATAGGAAGCAATAATGCAGTGCTAATGGCGATCTAGCTTTGATGATCTAGATGCCTCCTCAGATACAGCATAAAAATTTACAGAAAAAAATGTATAGGTACAGATAACTAAATACATAGGAGTGACCTCCAGCACTTACTTACACTAGTGATCTGCTTTAAATGAGGACCTTCTCAGCTTCTCATGCACTTCGTTTTTATAGGAGGAGTGTAATTATTGCTTGTTGAGTTTCTTTTCAACAGGATATCATTACGTTGCACATTCTTTATTTCTGCCTTCAGTCTTGCCCACCCTAGTCTGTTAATTTAGTGGCCATGATGTCATAAGGAGGAAAATGGCAAGCATGTGTGACACAGTGCATGTGTGAAAATAAACAGTGACAAATAAGGAATAAGTATGAGTTTCATATGTTTTATACATTCGTGTGTGTGTGTGTGTGTGTGTGTGTGTGTGTGTGTGTGTGTGTGTGCCTGCCAGAATATCATCTCACACACACACACACACACACACACACACACAGACACACACACACACACACACACCACTGTTTATCAGCATTATGGGACAACAGTGGCACATGTTAAGCTAACACATCCTTACTGTAAAGGCAATCATTCATAATTCATGGTTCATCTGCTTTTTTTTAAACCACTGAGCATTGGTTTTCGACTGTTATAGGTCTACATTTTTTGGTCATTAATTATTGAGAGTGCTTTATTTTCATACTGCACTCCTGAGATTTATTTTCCTTGATTCTTTCAAAGCTTTATTTAATACATAAAGTTGTACCGCTACATATAAATTTTACTTGTCCTTTGTGGCATCATGTCTATGGCAACAAAAAAAATACTTTTGGCATGTGGCAGGAGTTTTCTGTGTTTAAGAAAAACAGGCCCTGTGCAATTTTTTAAGCTCTATCAGCTCTGAAGTTCTGTATTGTTGTGGCCTATTCCTGTCATCACATCACTTCACTCACAGGAGGGTGATTAATGTGCTGTCCTGCTGTGGAGCTGCATGAACGATAGATTTTTATTTATTGTCTTTCAACAGGAGAGGTGTGTATAGCATCTGTAGTTTGTATGGCTTTGAGTTGGAAACCAGAAATGTAAAACAATGGTCCTCTAACCACAGACGCTCTAGAAGATCTACAGTGTTCGATCTAGCGGTTGTGTAAAAGAATTACATGAGTAGATGCAATCAAACTGCAAGAATGTCTGAGCACAGAGACAGCCGACATTACCAGGTCCGGATGGAAACCCTCTGAGCAAAAGTTCTACATAAACACATTATCTGTCATCGCAGAAATATAGCTGTTCATAGGTATTCTAAATGGCTGTAAAAAATGTTTTTGAAAACTTTTGTGCTCCTGCCTTCAAAAGGCTCCACGCAGGTTGCCCGGTGTAATACAGCTGTCCAATAAACCATTTATTTTCATGCGAGTAGCATGCAGTGGATGGTGTTAAGGTTCTGTTTCCTTTGCTGCGCAGCAGGAGGCCCTATCACGCCTGACTCCACGCACGCACACACGTACACACGTACACACACACACACACACACACACACACACACACACACACACACACACACACACACAGCTGCAGCTACTCAATATATATTTGAAGACATGGCCAAGCACATAAGTCATTTTGGGTATTAGTGCCCCCTGCTGGAGGATAGAGGACTAAACGCTACATGCTGAAAGTCCGCAATTGTATCATCAGGCATGTCTCACCATACATTTAGCAAAACAAATATAATCTTAAAGGTCGTATTTGTCTTTGGAGGAGCCCTTGGGCTATACTGGAATGGTCATAATTGAATTTTAACATGGAGAGTCCTGAATTTTGTTCCACTCTAGGATCCCTTTATTCTTATTGCTGCTATTGTGATGACTCACCTTGAGTATCTATAATAATAAACGGCCATATTCCTTTCTATGCTTTCTATCCTATCACTAAAGCTTGCTTGAAGTGAAATGGTTATCAGGCAAGAGACGAAGTGAGAGCAAACTGATCCGCCAGATTGTTTCAGAGTGTTTTGGATGAATCTTCTGCTTATTCAACCCACCAGTAGAGCTGGGTCAGGGAATGGGTTTGGACAATTACAGCCACAAGATAGATGTTCTTTTAAATTTTAGTTAACCATTTTGGAGTCAACCAAAAAATAGTCCTATCCAAGTAGATGCTTGGATATAAGATGTAGGGTTTCTGATTAAATACATTAAAAGCTTTATGAACTTTTATAATAATGTTTCAATAAAAATAACGTGTACTTAAATAGGAGAAGCTTTACATTTGGACAAATTACATTGTCACTAGTTTAGATAAAAAATCTTTATAGCTATTTAAACATTTTTACAGCTGTAGTGTTGTATTGAATATTGTTATTGAATAGTTATTTTTCAATTTAAACCTTGTGTTTTTATAACTGTATATTACCCTGCATGTCTTTTTTCTCCGCATTGCCTGCATTAATTAGTAATAATGGTGTACTAAGCCCAGCAGAATCACAGAGAGTAGCGCTAGACTCTCCTGCTGTAAGACTACTGGAACTCTTGCATCACCCGAGTGCACACCTTTGAAGCATTTCCTGCATCTAGATTGGTGGAAGCCTTCTTTGGCCTCCTAGATTTTACTGTTTCAATATATACATCTTTACTTTCCTACTGTAACACATACAGCAAAGATAAAACACACATTCAGACCTTAAATTCTGAGAAAGAGGTCAGCTAGAGTACAGTATTACTTAACTGTTATTTGTAAAAAAATTCATGCTTGTAAACTGGAGAAATATAGTCCATTAGAGATTATATATATTATACATATGTTTGCCCGTACCACAAATCTTTATGATTTATAGCCTGTAAATGAGATGCACTTGGTTAACAGTATAACTGTCACTGAGTTCAATGCTGCATGAGTAGTTGAAAAGTAAATTGAAAACAGACCCTACATTTGCTTATCTTGATCATTTGTTATAGTCAGAAACACCTCCAGCTGTCCCGCCGGCAACTTTTGAAGGGCTCATGGGTAGGCCTTTCCAGGGAAAGTCACATTAAACCTCCCCAATAAGATTAATGGACTTGATGACATTATAGCAGTGCTTCATTATATATATATATATATATATATATATATATATATATATATATATATATATATATATATATATATATATATATATGTGTGTGTGTGTGTGTGTGTGTGTGCGTATGTACAGTTCCTGCCAACTTATGGAAGAAAAGTGAGAGTCTTTTATCATGTTCCAAACATGTGTTTCCAATGTACTAGAAAGCAGTAACTACACAAGTTCGGGTGCCAAAAAGCAGACCCTTTATCTGAGCAGCAATTTTATCTATTACCAAAAAAAGCTATTTTTCCCTTTGAGTAAGTGTATCCTGAGATATGCATAGGCATCTAAATCTTATGGGAAACAGTCTGGCCTTGGACCTTTTCTTCTGACCAGCCTTTCATGAAAATCATAGTTTAAGTTGGCACAGTTTTTTAGGATTTGGAGCATTAATGTAACACAGTACTTTATAAAGACTTTTATTTTATGCTTTGACTGACTTGTACACTTAAACAACTGCAATCGGATTGCTCCATGAAGGGCTTTCATGCATCAGTTTAACTGCTCATGTATCATCTATCAACAAAAAGGTTCAATATTTCTTCTATTTGTATTAAACATTCCTTGCATAGTGCCCTGCCTTTAAACCCTTCTCTGTAGACAGTGTGTGTTTCCTGAGGTTGTCTGCTGCCTGGTCACCTTTGCGTGACTCGCAGCTTTCTTATGCCAGGCTGTGCAAAGGCCCCCTCCCTACTTGGGACGCCATCCATCCCCACTGGCACAAAACTGCGAGCTCACAGAGTTCACCCACAGCAAACACACACACATACCCACACCACTTCCCAGGCTCATAAAGACTCATCGTTCAAGTACGGGTTGGGCCTGGAGTTACGATTTTGTATGGAACACCCAGACGCTGTGGGTCACTGGTGGAGAGAACAGAAGGATTTAAATACACCTTAACTTTGATCAATCCTCAGTGCAAGATCAAATACAGCAGCGTTTTCCAAATGTAAATGTAATAATGTGAGTAATCCAGGCCAGGATTAATAACTCCAGTGTGGTAAAGTTTTAATAATGCCTCAGTCTGTCAGATCTTGTTCATAGTAATAAACTTCACTGAACAAATGAACATGGTTCACATCAAAACTAGGAAAATCTGGTTATATCTTATTTCTTCACTGATTCTTGTAACAAAAGTTTGGATACACATTGGAAAATAACTTTATTTCTGTTTAAAACAGTCTCAGCCATTCATTATTCATGATCATATAAAGGCATACATTCTACTGCAGTATTTCAGTGCAGTTGGAAATAAAATCTTTATTGCTCAAAGGGATTTTGGAACACAAAAATCTATTTAAATGTGGGTGGTTCCATGACTGAGATGTCATCTGTGTCCAAACATCATTTGGCTTATTTCAACCTTCTACAAGTGCCCCTGACCTTGAAATATAATCATAATACTTTTTGAAAAGCCTTGTTTAAATTTAATTGCATTTTTGTGTGAATCAATTTATCTTCTTACTTTTCTATTTGTAATTCAAAACTGATTATAAATGATTACACATTTGAATTTATATTAAACTTTCATTCAGTCCTGTAATGTTTTCAACCCCCCTGAAATAATTTTAATGTTTAGAAAGTCACATGTTGAACACTCTTGATTATGATATTGTCTGATTAGAAAATTGGGATACCCAGATTAAGTTCCAGATCAAATCAATATCTAGATTAAATCAATACCCAGATCAAATCAATACAAAAATAAATTTTAATAAACTTAATGTCAAAATGTTATCAGCATGGCTGCAGGTTAACTATGCTTAATTTGTTTGCTATTCATTTGCTAAAAATTAATCTCTGTTACTTCCAAACTGTTATTCATACTGTTATTCAGTTAAGAGCAAAATGCAACTACGGTACGCAAAGTCAGCTTGTAAAAACTATATTTTTTTATTTGTATATGCATATTTTATGATTATTTTATATAAACAAATAAATTTTTTTTACTTTTCTGTAAAATTCTAAATTAAACCTTTAAAGATGCATAAAATGTTGAGCCACCTTGAGCTCATGGCATTGATTTATGTCCATTTTCCACAGGCTTCTGTTTATCAAAACAAATCCTCAGCCTGAACCTGGGGAATGCAAAAAAAGGAACTAGTGGTTTAAGGCTGAGAAAGAGTGGTAGCAGGAGGTAAAGGACAACAGAAGACAGGCGGTTCTCTTGCGGTAAAAGGCATAATACCTGATAATAAATACAAGTGATATAAAGGAGCTTTTTCTATATCCTAAGGTTACACATCTGTTCATCGCAGGAGACAGAGGGAGACTGACAGGTGATTACACATAGCCACGTCTCAGAGAGAGGGATAGAGAGAGAGAATCTCTCATTTCAGGGCCCCTTTGCAGCCTTGCTTCTTTCATCTGTGCACCTGTTTCTCATTTCCCACTCAGGCATGCCAGGGCTGTGCGGCTGGCTACACAGGCTTGCTGGACACGGCTGTCAGAGTTTGTCACTAGACGAGTGCTCTTCTACCCGATCAGACACATGGCAATAGAACAGGGTGAATAAATAAAGATAAGACTAGACTGACCAATACTAATGCCCTTGGACTTTACTTCTTTCTTTACTTTTTTCTACTTTATTTATATATGATTATTATTTGCGTATTGTAACACAGTATAATGTATATGTATATTAATGTATTATAAAACTGTGCAATATATATGGATTATAGTTTTTTGTATTAACTGATTAAAAATAACTTTATTTTATGTCATTTAAATGCCAAAATGTACATTATAATTAGTTAATATTTATCTAAATATCAAGTATTTAAAAATTTTACTTACTATGAACATTTGGTTAATTAATGTTAGCTAGTACAATAAACAATGTGTATAAACAAAACCTTAATGATTTTAATCACCACCCAGATATAATGATTAATGAGACTTTTTGGCATGGATGAAATAAATGTGTGTTTTTTATATCATAGAAATCAATTTTTGCATTTAATTTAATTGAATTTATTAGGATGCTACGATTCTAAAAGTTAATACAGGTTTTAATTACTTTAGCTTATTTATGAAGTCAATTTGTTCATCTAAATTATTTACAAAAATGGTTAATAACTGCTTCCATACTAACACCCTTTAAAGACATAACCTCAAAAGTTTTATTGTATTTTCAAACCATTTATTTTATTCTTGCCATCACAAATCTCGATTCTAAACACATCTCAATTTGAGGAGTGAATTTTAACATCAGAAGCTGTCGTTAAACACTTTTTCAACACCAGTGAATGGATTGAAAATGCAAATGGCTGCCAAGAATGCTCTTGTCCATTGCTTCATTTATTTATTTTGGACTCTGCTGACACACTCCTTCCAAATAAATGACACAACACTACATTGCATACTTGTTTCTTTCTATACCTTTTCCAGAACACCAAACCTCCATTTTTCTACAAATTCCACATGTCGGCTTGCTGCTTTGTTCACTGATTCACCGCTATTGGACTGTGATGGGTGTAGAGTCCTGGCTTTCCCACTTGTCCTCCCCCTTTCTCCCAAAGGAGGCACGGGCCGTTCTCCTAGTCAGCTGCTTCCTCTATACGATGGATGATGGAAGTGAACAGGGGTCAGAAGGTTCCATGAATGATCCCCACACACTCCCTTTCCAAGGCCAGACAAATGCAATAATTGATCTGCTCATAGGTTCACTGCATTTAAATGATATCTCCTGAAGCTATTGCATCATTAGATGTATAAACGTTATACACAGAAGAGATTTTAACTTGGAATCAAGAATTTCATGATAAATATGCAATGAATTCCATTTCCATAAGTTTGCCGAATGTCATGCATAGTTACAAAGATCTCCCCATGCAACAATTTATATAGACAGAAATAGAAAGTGCAGAGCAGTTGCAATTTTGTGGAAATGTTGCAGTACTTTGCATTGTGTATATTTTGTTAATATTTTTCCAATATTAATTAGGTCCAAATATTGGACCTTACCTGTTAGTGGGATTTCTGGGCGTGGTGACTTCCACACAGTCTGTCTATTTGTGGTGATATAGTGGTACATAGTGACAGCCTCATATCATTCTCTGGTTCTAGCCTTGCCCTGTACTTGTTCTTTAGATATGCCAGTGTGGAAAAACCGCTCTCACAAAGGTATGCAGTTGGAAAGGGTAAAAGACACCTCAATGCTTTTACTGTAAGCTCTGGAAATTCTGTCTGGCAACTTATTCAGAACTTCATAAGGGGTTGTGCGAAACACAGTGGTACCTCCTTTACTGTTTTGTCAGTTGTTACTGTAAATCCATATTTAACATAATGTCTGCAGAGCATGCAGCAGAAGCCTGTCCATCTGTCCTGACATCTGTCACTTTCCTCACTAAAAAGCGATTCATGCTGGTGCTAACCAGCAAACTTCACCTTAGTTAGAAACTTTAGCTAACAGCTCCACTCCAAATTTCAATTCACCAAAACTATTAAGCGTCTATTCAATAAAACCTGAATAATGTGTTTTCTTAACTCCGAGATGATGGTCTTTTTTACGCGCAAGATGAATGTGTACGTATATGATGCAAAACACAACGATAGGTGCAAAGCTAGCCTCTCCTGTGTCAGTTTGAATATTTTAGATATTTTCATTACATTCAGTTTTCCCACTAATGTGCAAATATTCTGGAAATGTTTGGATAAATAAAAAAAATTTAAAAAGTGATTTTAAGAGTGAAATTATGTAGGCTGTCGCGGACCACATGCAATGCCGCCGCGGACCACCAGGGGGCCGCGGACCACCGGTTGAAAACCCCTGTCTTAAGGCAAAGAAACTTTAACTTCAAAAAGATCACGATGAGAATGCCAGTGATTAAATATGAAAATAAACCTAGCCTAAGGTAGCAGGCAATCTTTAACAGTAAACATTGTCAAAAGTAGTGTATAAGAAAGTGTAGTATGTTTTGATATAGTCATTAGTGTGTTTTTGTCTGGATCCCCTTATAGTGAGTTGCTCACTGACAAGGAGCAGCTGCTTCCTGTTAAAAACTCTTTGAGTCTCTTTTACCTGTTTGTTCCCATTTCATACACTCATTTCATATATCTTGCACTCACTTTGTAAATTCAAAACTCCTAAACGTTTTACCTGACAGGATTTTAATTCCATTCCTCCAAATACCAAATGTTACTGTACGCTTATTCTTCAAAATCAAAACACATACAGCCTTAAAGTTGTTATATGTTCTTTTCTGTAATTTATACTTTGACTGGGCATTATGTGCAGCGGTATTTCACAGTACGGTAACCACGGTGGAAAGCAATCTACAATCTGAACTAGAATTAAATTTCATGCCATTTTTCTGATAATCACTTAACAAAATGTTATCTAACCATTCAAAACCCATGGTGAGTAAACAAGCATCTCAGAACACACAACACATTAAAACCTTGAGGTGAATAGTTTAGAAGAAGCAGAAGACCACATCAGGATCCTTTACAGTGAGCTAAGAACAAGAATTTGATGCACCAATCATGAGCACCTTCAATACTACACAGTTAAAAAGACTGAAAATAAAAGACCAGGGGATTTTTTTAATAATCTAAAATTATTCATGATGCACTCATTGTTTTTTGTTTTTCATATCATTCTGTGTAAACTCAAGAGACTGCTGTGTGTGAACATCCCAGGATATTAGCTTTTTTTCAAATACTCAAACCAGCCCATCTGGCACCAACAACCATGACACAGTTAAAGTCATAGAGATCAAATTTGTATTCTTATGTTTGATGTGAACATTAACTAAACCTTTTGACTTGCATTTGCATGATTCTATGCATTGTGCTTCTGTCACATGAATGGTTACGTAATCTGCAGGTGTACAGGCGTTCTTATTAATATGACTGGTGAGTGTGTGTGTATAGGTTATAGTATATACTGTACTTCACTTATTTGTGATACTAAATAAGTCCTGGATTCCCCCCCCACCCCCCACGAAAGTGTCTGCTATTACAGATGAAGAAATATCATTTTATTTTATAATCATTAACAAAGTACTACTGCTTCTGGACATCAGACGGGAAAAAGCCTGAGCTAAACCAGAGCTTTAAACAGCAGACTTGACTTGACTATTTCAGAGCTTTAAACAGTGCAAGCAAAACTTTGTAATCAGAATCTATTAGTTGGTCAGTGTAGCTGAAATAAGACTGGAATAGTGTGCACTGATGTTTTTTTATGGCCTTTCCAGCATTCTGAAGCTTTATTAAAGAGACAGCAGGGCAGCCAGCCAGCAACACATTCAGTTGGAGGATATAAAATCATGCATTTGATTCTCAGCACCATTTTGAGTAAGCTGTATGTCTTATTTTGGCTTACATAGTAATGTGAAGTTTTACTGATGATGTTTTTATGACTTACAAATGATAGACCTGCATTAAAGGTTATACGAAACTCTTAAATTGTAACTTTTGGTTTACAAAAACCCAGTCAACCAACTCCAAGGTAAACTCAACAACCTTATTTTAAAGAAGAGGTAGCACACCTTAACACGACTATGCTTTTAACAAAATATAGGAGAAAAAGGTTTCTATATTCTTTAAAACTTGTACAGCACTGAGTCCAAAGCACATTTAATGTTAAGTTTTTTTTTTTTTTTATTGCTGTTAGAGCAAATGTATGCACAGTTTGCAGCAGTTAATGAATATAAGGATTCAGAATTGAGATGGTAACATGCCAGTGTGACATCATAAAAAAATGGCACATTTAAAGCAGACAACAGGAAACAGGGAGTGCATCTCAATTAGCTCGCTAGCACAATATTTTGTGAAACAATATAGTGTGTACATGAGTTTGAGCATAGTAAGAATCCTGACTCACTATGCATTGGGACAATAATGTCTCAATTTCCAAGGACATAACCATGTACTCGGTGGGGGTTTTTCCACAAAAAACAACACAAAATCTATCACTTAAAATTATTAGATACAAATAAACTATGTTGGCTAGTAGAAGTTTTTAAATATCCCAAAAAGATAAGAATGGCCCCATCTGCCAGCTTTAAAATATGAGAAGTTTTAGAAATTATGAAGCCATGTCAAGTAAGGGAGCATAGTAAGCATTAGGGAGATTTTTTGGGGAGTGACCCATTCAGTGCTCTGGAAAGATTTTAAATGGCCAACTCTATAATCAGTGCCATAACTATTGAACTTGGGAGTTGACTGTGATGCACACAGAGTCAACATTTAGAATTACTACACACAATGACATCACACATAAATGGTTAAAGATGACTGGAGGGATCTATTAAGGGTGTGCATCATCAACTCCTGTAATACAACTGTTCTTGTAACTCCTGTAATAAAATTGTTCTTGATTTCAGCTGCATATGCATTTAACATGGGTATTATTAAAATACCTAGTTATTGAAAAAACACATCCGAAAGGGTGTGAAGCATTCCTGTGATTCCTGGGCACTGCTTGTCTTATTAAATCAATCTCACCCATTTACCATTTTCAGTTGTAGTACTCGTGTGGACACATACTGTAATGGATGGAATGGTAAAAACTTCATTTTTTCTCTCAACCACTGTCTCTCTTACAAACACACACACACACACACACACACACACACACACACACACACACACACACACACACACACACACACACACACACACACACACACACATCAATTTTGTTAGTGTTTATGACTGCACACACCAAACTGCCAGGTCAACCTCTACAAGACAAAGCCCTGTGTTTTATATAGAAAACACTAAAAAAGAAAACAAGCTGAAATCACGAACATGAGGTGCAGGGAGGAGGAGTGCAAGATGTGCGTGTGAGAGACCGGGCAGCTCTCAGTGTCCTGCAGAGATATTCTTTACCTGCCAATCCTTCGCTGGCTCTTTTTTAATATCCAGTGGTTTCTCCTTCTTTAAACCAAGCTTTAAACCAAGTTTTAGATATTTATTTTTCCCTCCTGAGCAACTTTTTAACTACTCAGCATGGCCTGTTAAACACTGCAACTAATTATTAACAATATATTTCAGTTAAATTGTGTTAAATATCAGCTACAATTGTGGGAAGATTTATATACATTATATACATTACACATACGCAGTGGACCTGCAAGAGTAATCATCATTACCCTGCTGGAGATTAATTTGTGTTTAAGCCTGGTGTTGGTGTGACCTCTGCTGGTCTATGTGTTACATTCTATAATTTATATCAGGGGTTTTCAACTGGTTCTGTGGCAGGGACCACCATTCTGATTAACAAGTAATCCTGTACTTGTTACTGTAAATCCATATTTAACATAATGTCTGCAGAGCATGCAGCAGAAGCCTGTCCATCTGTCCTGACATCTGTCACTTTCCTCACTAAATGCTGGTGCTGACTAGCAAACTTCACCTTAGTTAGAAACGTTAGCTAACAGCTCCACTCCAAATTTCAATTCACCAAAACTATTAAGCGTCTATTCAATAAAACCTGAATAATGTGTTTTCTTAACTCCGAGATGCTGGTCTATTTCACGCGCAAGATGAATGTGTACGTATATGACGCAAAACACAACGATAGGTGCAAAGCTAGCCTATCCTGTGTCAGTTTGAATATTTTAGATATTTTCATTACATTCAGTTTTCCCACTAATGTGCAAATATTCTGGAAATGTTTGGAAAAATAAAAAAAAGTGATTTTAAGAGTGAAATTATGTAGGCTGTCGCGGACCACATGCAATGCCGCCACGGACCACCAGGGGGCCGCGGACCACCGGTTGAAAACCCCTGATTTATAGATTTATATAACAGTGGGCAGCAAGAACGCATGCAGTTCTTATATATATATATATATATATATATATATATATATATATATATATATATATATATATATATATATAGAGAGAGAGAGAGAGAGAGAGAGAGAGAGAGAGAGAGAGAGAGAGAGAGAGAGAGAGAGAGAGAGAGAGACAGAGAGAGACAGAGTTTTTATATATACAACAATTATATATATATATATATATATATATATATATATATATATATATATATTGAAATATGAAATATTACATGTACTATTGGGACACTGTACAAATTGTGAATAAAAACAGAATACAATGAAAGTTTCAAATTTAAATATTTTATTCAGAATACAACATAGATGACATATAAAATGTTTAAACTGAGAAAATGTATAATTTTAAGGGAAAAATAAGTTGTTTTTAAATTTCATGGCATCAACACATCTCAAAAAAGTTGGGACAAGGCCATGTTTACCACTGTGTGGCATCCCCTCTTCTTTTTTATAACAGTCTGCAAAAGTCTGGGAAGTGAGGAGACCAGTTGCTCAAGTTTAGGAATGGGAATGTTGTCCCATTCTTGTCTAATACAGGCTTCTAGTTGCTCAACCTTAGGTCTTCTTTGTCGCATCTTCCTCTTTATGATGAAGTGTTTTCTATAGGTGATTACAAGATGTTGTAATTGATGCAGTATATAGTCTGTTATTGTCATGTTGGAAAATGCAAGGTCTTCCCTGAAAGAGACGTCGTCTGGATGGGAGCATATGTTGTTCTAGAACTTGGAAATACCTTTCAGCATTGATGGTGCATTTACAGATGTGTAAGCTGCCCATGCCACACGCACTCATGCAACTTCATACCATCAGAGATGCAGGCTTCTGAACTGAGCGCTGATAACAACATGGGTTATCCTTATCCTCTTTAGTCCGGATGACATGGCGTCCCAGTTTTCCAAAAAGAACTTCAAATTTTGATTCGTCTGACCACAGAATAGTTTTCCATTTTGCCACAGTCCATTTTAAATGAGCCTTAGCCCAGAGAAATCGCCTGCACTTCTGGATCATGTTTAGATATGGCTTCATTTTTGACATATAGAGTTTTAGCCGGCAACGGCGAATGGCCCGGTGGATTGTGTTCACCGACAATGTTTTCTGGAAGTATTCCTAAACCCATTTTTTGGTTTTTCATTACAGTAGCATTCCTGTATGTGATGCAGTGCCGTCTAAGGGCCCGAAGATCACGGGCATCCAGTATGGTTTTCTGGCCTTGACCCTTATGCACAGAGATTGTTCCAGATTCTCTGAATCTTTTGCTCCACTATTTTTCACCGCAGCATTGGGGGAATTGGTGATCCTCTGCCCATCTTGACTTCTAAGAGACACTGCCACTCTGAGAGGCGGGCACCATGTTGATGACCCCTGTCCTAGAGTGTCCTAGCCAGAAGTCTGAATTGAACCCTAGTGAACATCTCTGGAGGGACCTGAAAATGTCAGTCCACCGACAGTCTTCATCCAACCTGCCCCAGCTTGAGAATTGCAAAAAATCCCCCAATTCATGTGTACAAAGCTGTGTCACACCAAGGTGCTTCAACTAATACCAAGTAAAAGGTCTGAAAACTTATTTAAATTTGATATTTCATTTTTTTATCAAATAAAATTACAGCACCCCTTCAAATTCCATTTTCACGTTCATCATGCTATCAGAAATTCCACCAAATTTTTACTGTACTCTTCCTCCAGGATCATCTCTACACCATTTCTCTTTCCATCCACTCCACCTCCAATGTTCCTGGTCTTACTCCTACTCTTACTTTTCCCACTGTCTCTGTAGATGTCTTCCTTCTCTCCTTCTCCTCCTTCAGCCAACAATAGCCCAATTTTCACCGGTACCCTGTCGATTAACAATATCTGTGGTGGTGGTTGATAACCCGGGCCTTGACCAATCCTGTATGGAATATATATAATGACATCACACAAAACACTGACACATTGGATACAGTTTTGACATGTTTACTTAGGGTGTACTCACTTGTATTGCTAGCTATTTAGACATTAATTACTGTATTTTAGTTATTTTTAGAGGACAGTAAATCAGTACTGCTATACAAGCTCTGCATTGACTACCCCAAAATATATACTTAATTTTAATTTCTATAGTGCTGTCTCTTGAGAAGATATACTAAAATGGCTGCTGAAATGTGAATTGTGTACTCATATACTCATATACTCATATATTCATACTCATACTCATACTCATATACTGTATGTATATATATATATATATATATATATATATATATATATATATATATATATATATATATATATATATATATATATATATATATATATATTATATCCTTCATGTGTAATATGTAATATAGTACATTGTGGGTTTTTTGTTGCTCCATTTATCACCATTGTCTTGTACATAAGTAAAAGACAGTTTATTTATGCTTCATCATAAAAAGGTTAGTAATATATGCTGTTATTTCCCTTTAATAGAGAATATCTCATGTGGAATGTTTAATATATGATGTCAAACATGGAGTGGTCAGGGGGCATGTGCAAATGCTAACACAATGTTTGAATGTCTACGTATGCATAATGCAAGGGGAAGTGAACAGCCCTGAGTTTGACAAAATCGGAAAGTGGAAGTGAAATTGAAACGTACTATCTGTTCAAAAAAAATTCATGTATATTTGCAGTAAATATGTTTTGCATAACGTCCTTTTGACACCCCGTCCTTCACACATGGTGTATTTCTAAGGTTGCCGCCAGCCTTGTGTAGCTCTGTGAGACTCTAATCTTTCTCATTTTTTTACACGCATTACATTCCCAGTGCTACAGCTTTAATCTCATAAAATTCATATTTTTATTAATAATATTAATGTGGTCATAACTAATGAAGCTTTGGACCATGATGAACATACACATAGTCATGTCTTATTATGCTATGCTAAATAACAAAATATTTTTTATCATAAAAATAGACTTACAACAATATGTATTTTGTTAATATATACCGGTACTTAAAAGCATTTTACCTACCTCCTACCAACTCTGCTTATGATTATACCAAACGTGTGGTTCTGGGATTTTTGCTCACCGTTCTTGTGATAATTCTAACCCTACGGGGTGAGATCTTGCGTGGAGCCTCAGATCGAGGGAGATTATCAGTGGTCTTATATATTTTCCATTTTCTAGTAATTGCTCCCACAGTTGATTTCTTCACACCAAGCTGTTTACCTATTGCAGATTCAGTCTTCCCAGCCTGGTGCAGGTCTACAATTTTGTTTCTGGTGCCCTTTGACAGCTCTTTGGTCTTAGCAATAGTGAAGTTTGGAGTCTGACTGTTTGAGGTTGTGGACAGGTGTATTTTATACTGATAACGAGTTCAAACAGGTGCCATTAATACAGGTAACAAGTGGAGGACAGAGGAGCCTCTTAAAGAAGAAGTTACAGGTCTGTGAGAGCCAGAAATCTTGCTTTTTTGTAGGTGACCAAATACTTATTTTACACCATAATTTGCAAATAAATTCTTTAAAAATCAGACAATGTGATTTTCTGGATTTTTTTTTCTTATTTTGTTTTTCATAGTTGAAGTTTACCTATGATGAAAATTACAGGCCTCTCTTATCTTTTTAAGTGGGAGAACTTGCACAATTGGTGGCTGACTAAATACTTTTTTGCCCCACTTTATGTAACATTTTCTTAATGAATTTGTAGTACAATTCCTTAAACACTTAAACACTATAATGTTGAATACACAAATTATATTCTCTATCGGAAGTTTTGTTAAGGGAAATATGTCAGACTGGATTTTTTGTGGTGGGAAAGTGTCTAAAATGTTTTGAAATGTGGTGTATAATTTTAAAAGTGTTAATGGGTAATAGTACTGTATCTCAATACTTATAATAATATGCCTACCAGTATTTTTTTATGGAAGTTTTTATGCACTTTTAGAAATTAAAGGTGCACTCTTCTAAAATCATAAACCCTTTTTGGCACCTTTCACTTTAAACAAGTTTTCAATATTTCGAAATATATGTATTAAGCAAATATTAATTTATAATTAGAAATGTAGAGTTTATATTAAAAAACAACAAGAGAAATTAACATGTATACACTTGCCATGTACTTTATTTGTAACACCTTCACACCTGCATATTCATGCAGTTACTAGTAACTGCAGTTATCAGTGTCAGTTATCAGTTACTCATGGGCACTCAGCAGCACATTCCATAAAATCATGGATATAGATCAAATGCTACTTTTATTGTTTGTGGCAAACGGAGTGGGGAAAAAATATGGTTGTTGGAGTTTCATAATCTGCTGATCTCCCAGGAATTTCACATCTTTAGAGTCTACTCAGAATAATGCAATAAAGAAAAAGTTCCAGTGAGTGTGGGCTCTGTGGACAGAAATGTCTTGTTGATGAGAGGAGTGTAGAGAGAATGGCTAGTTTGACTGGTTTGAGCTGACAGGAAGGATACAGTACCACACTGTGACTGGTTAAGCAGAGAATTTTTTTATAACTATATAATATATGTGTATATAATATATGCACATATCAAAACTCCAGGTGAATAAACTGCAACGGCAAGAGACTAGCAAGTCAAGTGAAGAAGCTTTTATTGTCATTTTAACCATATATAGCTGACACAGTAGACAGTGAAATCCAGGACCCTGGTGCTACATAAAACAACATAGAGCTACATAACAAAACACGGCGCTAAGGACTAAAGCAAGTTGTCCTAGCCACAAAAAGTGCATCATGTGCAAACAGTGCAGACAAAAGACAGTGTAGGACAGATACACAAGACACAAAGGCTATATAAGCTTCCAATTATGTCAGCCATGAGCAAAAAAAGCTGAGGTTATTGGGGCTTAATTTTATTTCTATTTGTACTGCTTTTAACAGTAGACATTGTTCCAGAGCTGCTTTACAGAATTAAATAGATTAAACAGATATTCATTTAGGGCCATACATTAGTACATATATGTTTATCTGCACTGAGCAAGCCAGTGGCAACAGTGGTAAGAAAAAACTTCCTAAAATGGTATGAAAAAAATAAACCTTGGGAGGTTTCTGGCGGATATCAAATGTCTATTCATTATAGTTCCAGGATTGTTTAGAATCTCGCACGAATGTTTCCAACAACTTGTGGAACCAGTGACATGATGAATTGAGACCAAAGGGAGGATCAACTTAGTGTTATTATAGTGTTTCAAATGTGTGTGTGTGTGTGTGTGTGTGTGTGTGTGTGTGTGTGTGTGTGTGTGTGATTTTATGCATGGGAGTATAATAACCTATATTTAATACATTTAAAAAAAACCAATGAAGTATTAAATAAATAATGACAAATAAATAAGAACACACATGAAACAATAGTAACAAGATTCGACTATCACCCTTTTGTCCCTTTCCGCTTTCCGTAGCAGTACACTAGTATACTATTTAGTGTGTAAGGGTAGTATGCTGCAGTAAGAATAGGGGTGTGTCGCCTGTACTTACTGCGTAGTGCGATACAAACACTGGCTTGGTCTATGTAGAATTCCGGTTGTGTTATCGCTTGTGTTATCAATGACTTTCGGAAACTTCTAAAAAATGCAACAAAGTCTCTTGGAAATGTATATTCACACATGTCTCGGGTTAGATCGTGGTCCCTAAGGAGAGGGTGGAATTGCGATGGTGTTCCGAAGTTGTGTAAGTATCGGAAGAAGAATGACTAACTTTCTGTTCTTTGAAGAAGAGCTGTACATTCACTTGCAGCAATGATACACCCTGACAATCAGAGCAAGTTTGTTTAATTACACTACTGTTTCAGGATAAAACAAACATCTAGTGATTTATTGAAATAATCAACTTGTTTTGGGCCCCCCCTTCACATCAGACATGTTTATAAGGTGATGAGATGAAGACCAGAAGTGTGTGAAGATGCCAGTGGAGTGGAAACATTGATGGAGGTCCAGAAGAGGTACTTGAATTCCAATCATATATGAATAATAGGCCAAAAGGTATTATGTTGTTGTTATTATGATTTCATTAGCCACCTTACTGGGTACACATACTATATATGTGTGCATTTTATAATTACTATATAATTATATATTTGTGCAGGTTTATAACTACTGGTTGTATCTGTTTTATGCGCAATTTATCAACACCGTCACACACCACTGACCGGATATTTTTTGGATTTTGGACCACTTTCTAAGCACATCAGTGAAACTGAAATGTTAGCCCTATAGGCACTAGGTGGGTCCAAAGCTGTACTTGAGGTCTATATGGAGCTTTGCATGTTCTCGCCATCTTTCTGTGGTTTCCTCTTAGTTCTCTGGTTTCCTCCATCCTGCCAGAAGCATAATGCTAAATTGCCCTGAGGGGTGATTGTGTAAATGTATGGAGTCTATGGTTTGTATTGCTTCCACCCCAGAATTCCTGGGATAGGCTTCGGATTCACTGTGGCACTGGGTGTCATACAGTGATACCTACAAAAATCACATCAAGACTTTAAGAATTGTCCATCACCAAAATAATATCTGATATGTTTCTTCTCATTGACATATACTGTAAAGTGAGGTTGGCATTATCTATAAAAAAACAAATACTTAAAAATTAACATATAAAGTACATCTTTATGGAAGCTTTAGCTAATAAAACAGAGTGTGTATAGCTTTACATTATGGTTTATGTAGTTTTACCTGTGGATATTCTGTATAATTTGCTGCTTTTTTTTATTTTTATAAATGTTTTATAGTTCTGAAGAAGAGGAGGGCTCGCATAACAGAGGTGTGACCTTCAGATGGCAGGGCTACTCATGCACTGTTAAACCTGTGAGGGTAATTCTTTCACAGCCTGTGCTGCAGGCTGCACTGGGGATCAACCATGGAGTTTTACTTACAAGTGGTACATACCTGTTATATTTGTTCATACTTAGGTTGACTCAATTTTGAGAGGTCTTGTGTGACCTCATGCATTTCATTAACATTCTTAAAATTGAGTTGTGTTTAAAAGACTGACTTGTTAAACGTCCTTCTTTTCCAGGTGGCCTTGTATACAGCTTTGGAGAGCTTCCATGGAAGAGAGACTTGAAGTCCCAGACAGTTGAACCTGTGCTGGAAAGTGCTTTAACTGGCCACCATGTGGTCCGTGTGTCTACAGGAAGTTTTCACTGTGGTGCTGTAACAGAGGAAGGTATAGTGCACATGTGGGGTGAGAACTCCCATGGCCAGTGTGGTATCTCCGGTTTAAGTGTTGTCCCTAATCCTACACCAATCAACATTGTGGATGAAGAAATTATTCCTCCCGAACTCGTCCGGGTCCACGATGTGGCCTGTGGGGCACAGCACACATTAGCTCTGTCAAGGAAGCATGAAGTGTGGTCCTGGGGTAGTGGCTGCCAGTTAGGTCTGGTGACCACTGTGTTCCCTGTGTGGAAGGCACAGAAAGTAGAGCATCTATCAGGGAGATATGTGGTCCAGATTGCGTGTGGTGAGTTCCACAGCCTGGCTTTGGTTCGCTCGCTACCCCTTTCAGAATACACTAATCAGTCCCAGGACACATGTGGCCAGTGCAAGCAGCCTCTTTATAGTTTGATTGACAAGGATGATCATGTTATTATTTCTGATAACCATTACTGCCCACTAGGGGTGGAACTATCAGACACAAAGCCAGCATCAAAGCAGGCATCTCCAGCCTTGATGCCAAAGGTGGAGATCTCAGCAGAAGTCCCATCGAGTTCTATTGTGTTGCCTGGAGATTTTGGCTCAAGTCAAATAGCGTTGGATGTATCTCACAGTGATGACACAGCAGGTGTGAAGGAAGTGGATCACAGTGATCCAGCCTATGAGATTACGACGGCTAGCTCTGAAAGACCACAACAACGCCGTAAACGAACCAAAAGCTCTGTTTATCCAGATGAGCAGGCTTTGAAAAACTACCTCAAAAGGATATCTGACCAGTCTCAAACAGAACAGTTTGAGATTCTTTCCAAGAAGGGTTCATGTCCTCCAAGCCGTCAGACGTCACTCAAGGATTCTTATATACCAGAACAAAACAACAAACCCACATTCCCATCATTGCCCCCAGTCACCATGATCAACGATTTTAAATCCTCATTTTCAGATGATATTGCACTGGTGACTTTACAAGACTCTGTCATAGATTCTGTCTGTGATGACACGTTTGAAGATGCGGTCATTTCTTGTGACCCTTTAAAATGTAATAACTTTGAGGAGGTCTCTGATGAAAGCTTCTCTACTGATGGTAACCAATGTCTGCATGTGTCACTGGAAGTCAAGAAGAGTGCCAGCCTGACAGACATTAGGATTGATGATTTAAATGGATGTAATCGCAGAAGATCATTACCAGGCTTAATGTCACCAGGTATTCTAAGACCGTCCACTTGTAAAATAACTCATGAATGACTTTGAAAAAAGCTACTCTGTAATCACAAGATTTGTCTCCTTTTTGTATTCTCTACCTTGCAGTATCTCCAGCTGTATTGCTTCGGTGCAACCTTGCTAAAACCAAAGGAATCAACTTAAACTTAGGGAACTCAGAGAAGGAGAATCTTCTACCGTCTCTCTCTACAGAGGTGTGGACTTGGGGCAGAGGTCAAGAAGGCCAGCTAGGTCATGGCGACACTTTGCCCGGGTTAGGCGGATCTTATATTGTTATATAAATTATTATATATGTATATTATTTGGCAATAGCGATCATTGTAATATTATATAATTATATACATATTTTTCCTACATAATCGTCAGGTTACAGCCACTATGCATAAAGAGCTTAAACAACAAAGAAGTTATCAAGATTGCTGCTGGATCGTGTCATTCTTTGGCTTTGACAGCTCAGTGTCAGGTGACTGCAAAGTGAAGTGTGTGATTTTTACATTTTGTCATTTTGGTGCTTATTACAATGTAATAATCTCAATGTTCTCATATTTATGTTTTTTAAAGGTTTATTCTTGGGGTTGCAATAAACTAGGCCAGTTGGGTCAAATGAGCTCTCACAACACTGTACCACAGCATGTGAAGGTATTAAGCCCATCACTTCTGTTTTTTTACATAGGAAATTGTTGTATGGGATGATTACTGTTGGTTTAGGATGGTTTTGCACTAGAGTTGCTATGAGATTGCTTTAAGATTGCAATTGCCAGGAATAGTTTCGCACTCAGGTCTGTGAACAGTTTATAACTTCAAACAACAAAATAGACTGCATATAAAACAATACTGATATTTACATATTTATAGAAGGGGATTATTTATAACCACATAATCTAGTATCAGCCAAATTAGGACAGGTTCCGTTTCCACCTGGTTTCTTCCTCATATTATCTCAGGGAGTTTTTCCCTGTCACCTTTGTCTCTGGATTGCTCATTAGGGATAGATTTATAAGCCTAAATGTATTCATTTAAAATGTATATTGTGAATGAATATAATATATTCATTATATATAATATTTTAATATTTTTTAAAATGATACATATATATAAATATATAAAATGATACATACAATTATATTTATATATATATATATATATATATATATATATATATATATATATATATATATATATATATATATATATATATATATATATATACAGATAGTCGCCGACTTACGACCACGATTGGGACCAGTCGTAACACGGTTTGGTCATAAGTAGAGTAAGCTATATGTACAGTATTGTGAAATTATGCCGGTAGCTGTGTGTGTTTGTGTGTGTATAAATATAGTAGAACAATGTTTAATGTGCTCATTGCTTCCTTCTCTCCTAAATTGACGTAGATGTCTGATGGTATACGTGTCTGGGATGTGGCGGCAGGGCAGGCACACACTGTGCTGCTGGCTGATGGAGACTGCTTACAACCCATATTGTATTACACTGGTGAACAGGTGCAGGCATGGAAGGACTGTCATGCAATAACCTACACACAGACACCAACTCTGCTGCCCTTCTTCATGAATGTTAGTGTATACAGAGATTCCAGTGTTTTCATAAAATTATACAATCTAGCGCTATACAGCAAATGTTACACAATCATCATTTCTGTAGTTGTATTGATGTGTTATTTGTGTTTGATTTTCTTTGTGTTTGTGAACGCAATTATGCAACCTCCAGCTTGGCTATGTGAGTGGCGTTTTTGCTGGAGGACCGAACTGTTTGGCTCTAGCTGATCGAAATGTGATGGGTTTCATTGCCACTCTACACGAGATGGCATCAGCAGAGAGAAAGTTTAACTGCTTGCTCAGCACAGTGAAGAACCAGATTCTGCATCCACTACTGGCTCGGGGTGTGTAGCAAGTCATGGAAAAAGGGTTTGGTTTGGGTGTAGTAACCTGAAGAGTCTAATGCATGACAGGAATGTAGCAGCAGTTTGGCAAGAAGTCATCTCATTATATATTGTAACATAAATTTGTATGAGTTGCAAATTTGTAATCTACTTTTAATTCCTTCTCAATATTTACAAATACGAGGTGGTATCTATTTGTATGTATTACATGCTATCACCTTCAAAATAGTCCCCTTGCTGCAGCAATACAGAACTAAAAGCGTTCCCGCCACTTCTGGAATGTGTCCTGGAAGTCTTCTTTTTAAAGTGTGTCAAGCACCTTCTGCAATTTGCACTGGTTTTTCTGCAACTGTGTCAAAACAGCAGTTTTCAACTGGTAACTTTTATATTTGGGAAGAGGGCAAATTCCCCTGGAACCAAATCTGGCGATTAGGGTGGAAGTCAAATGGTGTAGTTTCTGCCGAGAAAGTTGCGCGTGAGGAGAGCTCGGTCAAAATAGCAGACCTAGCAACGCACATTGTCAGAATAGCAGCATTTGCACACGGTACACAGGATGATGTCTTCTGGAGCGCTGACTTATAAAGGTCGGTGCTCCCTGTGAATGTGCATGCATTCTTGTGCTGCCATCTGTTGGCGTGTTACAAAACTAGTATAAAAACTTTTTGATACCACCTCGTATACATTTTGAGATGTTATTTCATTTACATTACATAATTGTTCAAAATGTTACTGCATATAGCATATAGAGAGTCCTGATATAAGGTATTTATTTATTTTATATATTTATATATGTTGTCATTTGTTTTGTTTTTTGGTTGTTTATAGAAGGAATAAGCTCATGTTTGGGCCAGACCCCTATGCAGCTGTTCAGGATTATGGCAGAAAGATACAGTAAATTGCGCCATCTAATCGGGCAGCACGCCACCTTTCTCAGTGCCTTCCTACAGCACAGAAGAGACGTGAAATCTCTAGCCATTTTTCAAAGTACAGACCATTTCCTAAACACCTATAAAAAGTGAGCATCATTAATTTGTTTACAATGCAGCCATATACCTGAATGAGTACGATACAAAATATTATTTTTTACATGTATGACAACTATGATGATTTCTATGTGTTCCTGTGCTGCTAAACTTCACAAAGCACCACTGACAGTAATAAAGCACTTACAACTGACACGCCTTCCATTCAGCTTATAAATAAACACTTGTGTCACCACCATACATTTATATCTTTTATTTTGAATAATCATGAATTGTTTCTGTTATCTTCACCACAACTTACAGGTATAGCAGTTCTGTAGGAAACTTCCTTGTCATGGGAGGATTCCAGTCACTGGTGAAGCCCTCACAGTATGTTTCATGTTTACTTCACTATTTATTCAATACTCTAATAAAAATTGAATTGACCACCTTTGTTTCCCCTTTCAGGGAATGTTTGGGGAAAAAGCTGGAACTGGTACAAAAACTGTTGGACCTTAAAGAGAAGAAAGTCTCGCTGAATGATTTGCTAGTAAACCTGTTTTACATGCCACTGCAACACCTGCATGACTACAGTAGACTTCTCCTGAAACTGGCTACTTGTTTTGATGTGGTAAGTGCTAAAAGTACTTTTCTAGCTTCTGAAGCTGTTTTGTGTTCTGTGTATTGTCTTGCACTGTCTTGTGTTTTCTTTGCACTGTTCGCACCAGGTTGCACACATGCACCTTATGAGGTGAAGACACTTACTAGTCCTTGGCCCTGTTTTTTTTCTGTTTCTGTGATTGTTGTTTTATGTTGTTTTATGTAGCATCAGGGTTCTGGAGGAACGTTGTTTCATTTCAGTGTACTGCATCAGCTATATATGGTTGAAATGACAATAAAAGCTTCTTGACTTGACTTGACTTGACTTATAGTGACTTTTGCTCTAATATCACCCTTTTATTTCAGGACTCTACAGAATATCAAATGATTCAAGATGGCTATTATAAATATGAGACCTTGGCACAACTTCTAAACAAACAGAGGAAAGAGGTGGAGAACACATATAATTTCTGGAAGAGCCTTTCAGGAAAAAGCTTGGTCAGTTTTTAAACTACTCCAAATTTGACATGCATTAAACATACTTACAAAGATATTGCATATACAGCAGAGTGCAAAACTTTGCATTTATTGTATGATAAAAAATGTTTCTGGCAAAAATACAGAAATCCAAATCAAGTCAGGAAGAGTGTAACAACAAACATAGAGGTTTGCAAACAATTATAAAGGCAAATGTGGAACTAGTTAGAATGCATATATATAACGCAAAATATATTGACTCTTATCTTAACATCTATAGAACCTAATTAACAGAAAGTGTATTATTGTTATAAATTCCATAGCTTTAATGTCTTCATTTAAATCAATTGGTCTAATAACTTTGTGTATAACTGTAAGTACTTTTCATAATCAAGCTGTTGTGAAGACTTTGCAGTTTACATTTGTTTGACTCACCTTCTTTAAAGGAGTCGCTGAGAAGGCCGCCGCGCCGACTGGTGTGTGAGAGTAGCAATAAGGGTTTGACCCTGCAGAATGCTGGCAGATTCTCAGTCAACTGGTTTATCCTCTTCAATGATGCACTTGTTCATGCACAGGTCAGTATGTGTGCTGTTGCCTAAGTCATGGTTTTTCATCTGTGGTCCATCATGTGTTTGAATTCAAGTTCACATCACAACTGTATTTTTTATTCAGGGTTCCATTCCATCTAAGAAGTTTGTAAGTATGTTTTAGATTGGCCACCAGCAAAATTATTTGTATTTACTGACTTGGCTCAAGGCTTTCTTTATCCTTTTGGGTGATTTAAGGATTCTTTTTTTATTATTAAGCAAGTCATTGGCACTTTGTTTTCCTCTGCAAATGTTGTGGCTAAAACCTAGCTTGCCTGTGGATATTCAGCCTGCATGCTCTGTATTTCTGCTTGTCTATGCTGATTGGTTTCATTGAAAATATCTTTAATTGAGAATTCCTCATTTGTTCAGCTTTGACCTGTTGGTAATTTATAAATGACTACCCTAATTTCCGGACTATAAAGCGCACCCATATATAAGCCAAACCCACTGAATTTAACAAATATTTTTATTTTTAACTGTCTTTAAGCCGCAGGCACTAATCTACTTTACACAGACTTTAACGAAAGACACGTTACACACGGTGTAACGGGTGAAATATGTTGCGCTTCCTATAGGAGCATAGCGGTATTTTGGGAATAGCATGCCAGAAGCGAGCTCTCCCTTCACCCTGACTCAACACGTGACAACGGCTTGTTTCTAAACTGTAGTCGACCAAGAAAGTCGTTGTTCACTGTCTTCCTCCTTCCTTTCACAACAATTTCTCTCGGGAGTTTATCTTTTGGCATCGTCGTGCGTTTAAAAATCACCCGATGGAAGTTTTTTCTCCCGATGCCGTGCAGCTCAGAACACAGGTGAGGTGCGTTTTTTCGTTTCCGTTCGGAAATTTCATTGGTCTAATGTTATGGGGTCCAGTTTTTTAGCTTGAAGTTTGTGAAACCGGGAAAAACCCAGGAAAAATTCATAAATTAGCCGCTTCGTTGTTTAAAACATGGGAAAAAAGTAGCGGCTTATAGTCCGAAAAATACGGTATACATACAGTCTCCTCCAAAATTAATTCAGCAGAAAGGACAATTCTTTGTACACTGGAGACATTTGGGTTTGAGATGAATGTGAGACAATAAATTGTGATGATGTAACTTATGAAGGTAGCATCACAGTGAATTCAGAAAACTACAGACACTTTCTGGCTGATAATTTATGGAAAAATACATCCGTAAGCAATGCTGTACAAGCCGGGGAGAGCATCACAAAAGAAGAATGCAGTGGGTCACCGGCTTAATGCATTTATTGCAAGCAAAATATTAATATATTTACATATTAACAGTTTTACATTCATTTACTTTAAGACACATTGTTCTTATTGTTATTGTACTACTGTTTACTCAAAAATCGGGTGGTCTGCCACCAAAAGTGTCATGTTCTAAGTGTTTATCAGAAACGAAAAGTATTATCTTTTGACTTCTCCTTTTAATCTCACATCCTGATGTCTTCAGTGCACATAAAAAAGGGCCTTGTTGTTCCAATACTTTTGAAGTGCACTGTATATAAGTATGCTAGACTAAATACAATATGTATAGCAAATGTATGTCACATCAAAATCTAAAATGATGTAATGCATAGATGATTTTCGATTGACTAGTAGAATGTTACAGGTTTACATTTGCTTAACAAAATACAACATTTTATATTAAAAGCAAAGGCCTTATAAAGTTCAATGTAATTCCAAAGCTTTTTGGTCTGCTCTTCTCTCTAACCTCATGATTGATTATTTTATGCACACTGGAGGCTTGTAGTCTTTCCAGCTGATTTGTTTTTCTCATCCCTTAAGCTTGAAAACGGATTGAATAATTCTGCTGAACTGTGTGCTCACTTTCACTTTAAGTTTCTGAGCTAATCTGCATTTTATATGTAAACATAATTATACCCAGGCATTTAGAAGATTACTTTTTACTATCCCCAAAATCGAGTAGTCTGTTCATCACTTCACCGTTTCTCTTCCTCTTCTAGTTGCTCCATGTAAAGCAGGTTTAGACAGTCTGAAATCTCTCTGTTCCCTTTGAGTGGTTACCCATTTTTCCATTTTGCTAGTTTTACTGGTGTTCCTATGTTTAGATATTCAGACAATTACAGTGTTTTTTTTTTTTCTTAAATGTTTTCTGCTGTGTCTTCTGCAGTGCAGTGAAATATTTTTTTATTCTTCTTTATTTGTAAACTTATAGTAGGCAATCTGATATTTTGGGTTTGAGCAATGTTTTCCAAGGCACTGGGCACAGGAAACATTTCTCAGTGGATTTTGAATCATGTATATATCAATGGTATATGTCTTTTTCTCAGTTTTCCTCTTACCATAGTTATCCTCTGGCCACACTTTGGGTGGAACCTATCTCAGACGAGAATGTGGGATTGTAAGTTACTTATTCACTTACCTTTAGCCATTACAATAACATTTGTGTATTAGTACTTACCTGGTGAGTGTTAACTACTTACATACCAGGCTTACATTCTTTAAGCTCATAACTACATTCTTTTGTTATCTTTACTTTAGCTACTGAATAAGAATCAGGATAACTAAGTCTATGACAAACTAAGAGTCCAAGGAGTTGTCCTATTCTGATAAAATGGTTTTTAAAAAATGACCCTACACATGACATTCAGTCATGACAGGCTTTCATTGTGAACGGATATGATATATGAGTATTTCAAGGTTCTTGCATTTAGTTTTTGAAGGATCACAGCATTTCATTCACTATTTACTCTGAATTATATGTATTTAACTTCGCTGATAATTATCCAAATAACTTGAACAAGACGTGTGAGAACAGAGCACCCAGGCTGTTCTGTGGTCCTCTGAATACAGCAGTTTGATCACTTTAGAGTAATGTTTATGATGAGCCCTTCATTATAACATTGTCAGGTTTGGACTGAAGCTAACGACCCCTGAAGAAAGTTTCACTTTGTTGGCATCTTCATCGGAAGAGAAGGTACAACTCAACATTATGATTATTTTAACCTGTTTATGATTCACAGATATTCAGATTGTTTACAGTCTCAGTTTTTACCAAATAGCTTGTAGTCATTTGAACAATCGTATTTTACAGGCGAAATGATTTGATCTTGAAGTATTTTTTTATATGAATTATATACAATTTCCTAAATTAGTATTTTGTATTGCTCTGTATCTCTCGCTTTTTTTCCCTTTCTTTGATCAGACAAAGTGGCTAAGGGCCATTAACCAGGCTGTGGAAGAGGTGCTTGGAGTGGGTCAAGATAATCAGCCTCTCAATTTGAGTAGCAGTCAGAGGGCAGAGCCTCCTATTTCCCGTACTGCCACTTATATGTTTACTAAAGAGTGCAGGTTCAAAGATGCCACATACGATGGCCGCTGGCTCTCAGGCAAGCCTCATGGCAGGTATATTCATGTCTTCTGCAACATTATTATTATCCATTATAACTTGGTGATATTATAGGTTTCTATATATCTATAGTCCAGTGTATATTTCAGGAAACTGGCCTTTCGTGATAATTCAAAATAGATGTTTTTTTTTTTATAACAAATAGATAAAAGCACTGTGCATATCAGAGCTACCAACTGCCTGGCTGAAGTTCACTTTGACTTGACTTTGACTTTTGATTTTTTTTTGCAATCTACTATATGGCACAGTAAAATCAAACCAAATGGAACAGTCCGCAGAACCACTGTCTTCAGCTATTATTGAGCATTGTTTCATTTCTCTTTCAACAGAGGCACTCTGAAGTGGCCTGATGGCAGAGTTTACTGTGGGACGTTTAAAAATGGCTTGGAGGATGGGTGTGTGGATCATATTAATAATAATAATTCAAAAGAATGGGATGTTCCATCATGTTTCATCATCATGTGTTTTCTGTCTCTAGGTTTGGAGACTGTGTGATGCCCAACAAGTCCAACAAGTATGATCGTTACAAAGGCCACTGGAAGGAAGGCAAAATGCATGGATTTGGAACATATTGGTAATATGCCTGTTATGTTAAGTCATTTTGCTGCTAGCTTGTTTTTGGAATGTGTTGTTGACCCAGTGTGTCTCCTGTGCTCAGGTATGCTACAGGTGAAGTGTATGAGGGATCATTTCAGGAGAACCTACGTCATGGCCATGGCATGCTGAGTAGTGGCAGATTGGCCTCTTTCGCCAGCAGTGTGTTTGTTGGCCAGTGGGTCCATGACAAGAAAACTGGCTATGGCGTATTTGACAACATCACAAAGTTTGTGAATTTTACATAATTTTTTAATTCGATTTTTTTTATGGTGTTCTCTTTTTAAAGTTGAACAAAGAGACTTCTGTAATAGAATGTCAGCTATGCTGTCTTTTGCCTTTCAAAGCCTTCAAGCATAAGCAATCTGGAGGAAACAGGGATTTAATTTTGCATTAAACAGCTAGCTGTAGCTCTATTTAAACAAACTTTAAATACCCTTTGTTGAAAATTATTGTTGCATGATTTTGTTTTGATGAATTTTAAGTACATTTTATTCCCATTTCAGAGGAGAAAAATACATGGGTATGTGGCTGGAGGACCAGAGGCAGGGCACCGGGGTTGTTGTCACCCAGTTTGGTTTATATTATGAAGGAGAATTTAGCAATAATAAAATGCAGGTAGGTGCAAAGTATTCACTTGACATATAACTGGTTTTCAATCGTTGAATGAAGCCATTTTTATTTGTTACCAGGGGACTGGGCTTCTGCTCTGTGATGATGACACTTTCTTTGAGGGAGAATTTTCAGAAGATTGGACATTAAATGGGAAGGTAAATTAGAATTTCACAAAGTAGTCCTTAAGAATTGTGTAGTACAATGTTTCCGATTTCTGTTGTAATGTGTTATACAGGGTGTCTTATCCATACCTAATGGAGACTCATTTGATGGTATCTTTCTGGGCGAGTGGGGCTCTGAACTAAAAGTGAGTGGCACCTTTACAAAGCTGTGCCTATATGAGACTGAGAAGACAGAGAGTAGGACCTTGTAAGTATCCAACTAGGACGTCTCTAGGTTATGAACGTAACCCTAGTTCCCCGAGGGATTGACACGCTTCGCCGAAACGCTTTGGGAACTCCCCAAAGCGTTTCGACGCAGCTCGAGTTCCCGAAGGGAAACTATATAATAAACTTTTCTGTGCTCATCTAAATTTACCTCTCTGTGGATGATAATGTTGAACTTGCCAGATTGTAGTGTTTTTTTCTTGTTCGTTAGTGAGGTTGGGCGGTATGCTGTCCCGTCTGAACAGAAATGGACAGCTGTGTTTGAGGAGTGCTGGAACCGGCTGGGTTGTGAAACCCCAGGAGTGGGAGAGAAAGAGAGAGCCTGGGAGAACATTGCAGTCATACTGACAACCAGCCGCAGGCAGCAGAGCAACAGGTAGGCATGCGCACACACACACACACACACACACACACACATATGAGCATGCATTTGGTTGTATCTATAATGAGGTCCCTGGTGGTCTAGTGGTTAGGATGCGGCGCTCTCACCACTGCGGCCCGGGTTCGATCCCCGGTCAGAGAACCAACCCCAGCCACTCTTAGTGCCGGTCCCAAGCCCGGATAAATGGGGAGGGTTGTATTAGGAAGGGCATCCAGCGTAAAAATATGGGCCAAATCAAATATGCGGATGATCCGCTGTGGCGACCCCTAATGGGAGAAGCTGAAAGAAAGTTTATAATAAAGTATTCATACATTTCAACCTCATATTTATCCCATCTTAACTCTGCTATGTGTAATGTATACTCTTTATGTATGTCTAATGTCTGTTAGTTAAGACATTGCAGGGGTTTTTTTGTATACTGTGGAACAATTACAAAATAAAGCTTGAGTTGAGTTGAGTTGAGTTGACAGATGTTTGTTTGTGTGTTTTTACATGCAGTAAGGGTGCTCTGAGTCGCTCCCAGTGTAAGATGCTGGAGAGCTTAGAGATGATACCTCAGCATGTAGGTCCTGTTACTGCTGAAGCCTATGACGTCATCCGTCGTTACCTCCTCAAGGTGAGACCACATCTCTTACTAATACCATATCTTTTGTTCTGAATGTAAATGGTTTAATATTGTGATGCAAAAGTTCTCTTCATAAAATGAAATACAAATGTGTGCACAGTATTTATTTATTTATTTATTTATTTTTAACATAGGCAGACCTGCACATTGTCACTCCAAAATTTTGAGATTTAACAGGCTATTGCAGTGGTCCCCAAACTTTTTTGCACCACGGACCGGATTAATGTCAGACAATATTTTCACGAACCGGCCTTTAAGGTGTGGCGGATAAATACAACAAAATAAAATGATACAACCGGCATAAAAAATTTTCTACATATAATAATTAACGTGAATCCACTGTGTTGTTTTTTGTTCATTTTGTTAGCCTGGGGGTTTGAATTTAGTGGTAATGTATTAATGTAGGTAAGACATGTGACCGAGGAATCATGACATGAATCAAGAGTGAGTCATAAACAGATGTGGTGGAGAGAATTTTCCAAAATAAAACATCGTTCAGAATCAGACAATAAATAAAATGGAAATAATGGAAGTTACGTATTCTTTCTGTGCGGCCCGGTACCAATTGACCCACGGACCGGTTCCAGTCCGCAGGCCGGGGGTTGGGGATCACTGGCCTATTGAATGTGGTTTACTAACACAAATTAAATACAGTTCTACATAAATGTTGACTCTTACCAGGCATGTGATACTCCACTGCATCCTCTGGGCTGGCTGCTGGAGACCTTGGTCACTGTGTACAGGATGACGTATGTAGGCGTGGGCTCTAACAGAAGGCTTTTAAAGCAGGCTGTGGAGGAGATCCTGTCCTACCTCGAACGCATATTTCAGTTGATCAGGTAACTGCTGTGTGAATCATAAAATGCCAGGAAACATACACTGTCCATTTTAGATGTGGATTTAAATGTGAGAAGGGTTTGTCTGAATTACATATACAGTAATCCCCTGTTTGTCGCGGTGGTAACGTTCCAAAACCCCCCGCGATAAACGAAAAACCGTGATAAACGGACGCCACCCCTAACATTTTTTTTTTATTATTGTTTAAACCGTAATTCATCCTTCCACATACTTCATTATTGCAATAAATGTCATTATTTCAACATGAAACTCAAAACTCAAAAAACAATTCCTTTTTTTTATCTATCGTGCTATCCGCGAGAGACTCAAATCAGCAAAACAAATTAGATATGTGGCAAATGCAATTCCGCAATAAAGCAGGGGATTACTGTATTATTTTTTATATATTTCAAATTAGAGCTGTTGCTATTGATTATTTTAGTAAGTGAGTATTCTACCGATTATTCAAACAATTAATCTATTAATTGACAAATAAGGAGACTTTTTCTTTATTAAAGTGAATATTAAATATAAAAGAGAAAATAAGACGGGTGTCAGGGAACCACCAGCCACGCCTCCCTCCTGCACTCAGCACACTCGCTCAGCCTCGCCTCCCTACTAATCACCTACACCTGTCTCCAATCTACACTCCTCTTTATAAGGCCCCTTTCCCACTCAATCACTGTCCAATCTACAGTTTGCACTAGAGATAATTCTTGGACTTCCTATGCTATGGATTCTACCCGTTTTCTGGTTTGTGCTTCTGCTGAAGCTCCTGTCCTCTGTCTTAAGGCAAATAAAGCTTATTGACGTTATTCTGGTTTACAACTCTTGATCCGAGTGTGAAAACGGGTCTCTTAAAATGTAAAAATGTAAATTTTATTGCTGAAATTGCATACAAGGATATCAGTGAAAACTAAACCCATTGTGTGCATTCAGTTGCCATATTACAAAATGCAAAAACAAATATATAAATAAAAAAAGTATAATATATATATATATATGTATATATAAAATTTCAGATTACTATAAAAAAAAAAAGCACTGTACTGTGATTTCTTTATATTTTAGTTTGAAATGATCCCAAACCTTGAAAACTTTCTGTCTTTTTCTTTGGCCTGAAAACACCATTTCTGCCACAGAACAAAAATAGATTGCCTAATTCCAACTTTTTTTCTTACAATTCTGAGTAACTTATGTTTGATACCATGTGATTTTACTGATTGTAGCCGAGGGGGTGATGCTGCCCGATGGCAAAAAAAAAAACATTGCGAATTGCGATTGAAAAAAGTCTGAATTAGGCAATACATTTTTTTAGGTGGCGAAAGCAGGATCCCATATGAATCTTCTCTTTACCCCTTGCTGTTTCCTTCACATTCCCTTCTGTAATACCTCTCCAGAGCTCTACAGAGTTTAGCGAGTGGTGCGACAGGAAACAGTGCTCCGTGTGTAGTTTAATGGACTAAACGAAGCATCAAGCAAAATAATTTGCCTCAATGATTTTTTGTATTCGAATTACTTGAGGAAATGTTTCAGCCATATTTAAAATATTAATATTAATAATATCATTTCATATGTTAAGTGAGTCAAAAGTAAGGGTGAGTCAACCTTTTCTTTCATTTTATTCGAATTGTTGATTGCAAATTGTTCTTACAGAAATGTATGTAGTTTAAGGTAGCAGTAGAAGTGACAATTAGAAACCAAATCAAATCAAATCAAATTTTATTCGTCACATACACATACATAAAGAGTACGACATGCAGTGAAATGCTTTGTACGACTGTCCGGCATGAGGGAATAGGATGGGGGGAAAAAATAAAACAAGGGAAAAAAAGAAGGCAGATAAATAAAAACTATTTATAAACTATGTAAAATATAAAAATATATAAAGGTAAAGATATATATATAGGAAAAAAAAAAAAAAATGTAAATACAGGGTATGTTTATGGATACAGGGTATGCTTATGTACAGTAAACAATAATTACATAAGGTGGTTGATGTGATTGTCCTTTAAGAGAACGTGTGCGGTATGGTGTGGTATAAGTGAACGTGTGCGGTATGGTGTGGTATAAGTTAACATGTGCGGTATGGTGTGGTATAAAGTGCACTGCGCCATGCAAGTCCACAGTTAAAGTCCACAGTTAAACCATGGACCTGTAGCATGTTTTCACTTTTCTAACTAAAATATGATGTACTCTTATTTTAAGGCTTTCATTAGATTCACTTATATAACAAGTTATCTAGTTTTAAACCAGATCGTGTTTCTTTCTGATTGGTCAGCAGGTGTTAATTAATTTATCAAAGTTGTCCAGATTCAAGGTTTCTTCTTTGTAACATGCTCTCATTCACAAATACTTCATTGTTTGAAATCATATAATTTCTTCCAGGTTTCTGTTTCCTGGTCTTCCAGAAGAGGGTGGTTTTATCCCCGATTCTGAGAGGAAGGCCAGTGACTCTCTGAGCAGCGGCACATGCTCAAACTCCAACCAGCAGGGGTAAGACTAAAAAATGTGCTTAAGAATATTATAGCCCATGTAGAGTAAAATTATATCCAGCATTTAAATGATATCCAGGGCTCAGTAGTTTTCAACTGAACAGTGAAAGAGTTACAGAATTGACTATGAATTTACATTCATTGATTGTTCTATGTAGTAGATTTACAGTATATATAGATATGTATATACTGTATGTATACTGTGTATTTTGTTTGTGTTGCAGTTGGATTGTCAGTTGCACCACTTTGCTGCTTCCTGTTTTGTTACCTCGTCTCTATCCTCTTCTCTTCACACTTTACACACAAGAGAGTGAGAGGGAGGAGGAGGTGTATTGGGAGTGCGTGATGCGCCTCAACAAACAGCCTGACTTGTCTTTGCTCACCTTTTTGGGTGTGCCCCAGTGAGTGATTTAAACAAGTGCACTACACGCATGCGGTCAAGCAGTCACCCTGTCATTACAGTGATTACTCACTGATGTTTTCTTAAACAGACAGTCCACTATATATAGTATATGTCATGAACTACAGTACATTCATTGCTTTTGTTTCGTTTTCATTTTTCAGAAAATTCTGGCCAGTCTCAATTTCTGTTTTAGGAGAGATAAAGGATGTGAGTATAAATTATTATACAAAAATAGTAGGGTTAAATGAGTAAAAAAATTAAAAATAAAAATAAAAAACCCAGTTTAAATTGTGGCAAAATATATGTTCATAATAAATGTGCAAGTTTTAAACTGTGCATACCGTATTCTTGGTAAAAAAAAAAAATGTTACAGGTGCTGCCAAGCAGTATAAATGCTTGTTTTGCTACTGCTGTGGAGACTCTGCAACAGATCAGGTAAAAGACACATACCTATGCAAATTATATGGTTTCACATAACAGGAAATAAAATATCATCTGGTTCTAGAATTAGAATCAGATTCTAGAATTATGTAAAAACAACCACATATGAACGACAACACTTGACATTACGCAGTATCATTATTTATTTTTTACAAAAATGGAGCAGAAATGGAGAATATATGTGTGCAAAACTAAATTCACCTTGTTGTTCAATAGCTTGTAATACCTTTAGCAGCAATAACTTGAGGCAGTCGCGTTTTGTATGACTTTATCATTGTGGGGGAATTTTGGCTCACTGTTGATGTTTATGGGTATTTGTTTATGCACAGCTCAAGTTACCCAGGTGCTGCGGCTACAAAACAAGCTGAAATCGTCATCCACCCCTCACTGTGCTTGACAGTTGATATGAGGTGTTTAGACTGATATGTGACTAGTGTTTGGTTTTCACTGAACGTGGCACTGTGCCTTTATGGCCAAACATCTCCACTTTGGTCTCATCTGTTTAAAGGACAGATTGTTCCAGAAGTCATGTGGTTCGTTCAGATGCAACTTTGCAAATCGAAGCCATGCTGCCATGTTCTTTTTGGAGAGAGGTGGCTTTGTCCTGGCAGCTGTTCTAAAAAACATACTTGTTCAGTATTTTTCTAATAGTGCTGTCGTGAACTTCATTATATAACTTGCTAACTGAAGCCTGTAGAATCTGGGCTGTAAACTCTTGGGATTTTATTGCAACTTCTCTAAGCATTGCACGATCTGACCTTGGGGTAAATTTGGGTGAATTCTTTAAAGACTTAAATGATTTCCTTTGTGAACTGTAGCATTTTGGACTTGCTGGATTTTTTTTTTTGCAAATGGCCATGCAACGCTTCCTAGATTTTTGGAAAGCAACAACTGCTTCTTTAATATGATTGCTGATTTTTCCTTCTTGGCATTGTGTTAACACACACCTGAATGCTGAAAGCATTGTTTGTAGCTTATCTTATTTGTGATGCCATTTTGGTCTCTTTTCTTCAGCACAACTTTCACTCCTGCCGATAAGCTTCAGGTCATACAGCTGACCTTTGAGGACCTCACACAGGAAGTGCAAACCTTGTTGGGTCAGGACTTCCTGTGGTGCATGGATGACCTCTTTCCAGTCTTTCTCTACATAGTTCTCCGTGCAAGGTATGGTTAATACACAACAGCCTCCAGTTCTATCATGTTACTCAAAATCAAATTTACTACAATAGTCATGTTAAGTGCATTTCCTACATGTGATATCCTACGATATGTGAATTCAGGATCAGAAACCTTGGCTCTGAAGTGAGTCTCATAGAGGACTTCATGGATCCTGCTCTACAGCATGGAGAGCTCGGACTCATGTTCACCACTCTCAAAGTATGACAGCATCACCACATCTCCACAGACATGCCATCACAGTATACACAAATATAGATAAGATTTACATTTATTTAATTATTTAGTATTTTCACACCTGAAAGCATCATTGCAGTATACACACAACCAAATATGATGTATTTAGGAGTAGAACACACAAAGACAAAAAATTGGAGTACAACACACAAAGAAAGTCTGTATAGACACTTTTAAATCGAGTAAAGGCGATATTTCACCATTGCAAAAGTGTTCTTAATTAACATTTGGCCTTGTTTACTCTTTCTCATTTCATGCATTTACACTTTTTTTTAAATGTGTCTCTGGTCAGATGCACTAATCCGACATCTGTAGCTTGCATGTTTATATGCAAATGGACTCAATATATATTTTTTTATTGTGATTAAGATCACTTTTTAAATGCTTTCGATCATGCTAGCCTTTAAACTATATGTTCACTGAGCTCATTCTCTGGTAAAGTTTGTCAAATATACTCTCGGAGGAATTGTCAAAAATAGTGTTTAACATGCAGTTAAAATACAAACCACAGACAGCATCCTGAAACAGTTTGCGCTGTTGAATTGAAATTAAACGTCTGCTATTTATTGTGTGTTTTTTTTTTTTTAGATCGGCTATGGAGGTGATTGTTCCATTTTTTTTTATTAATCTTATCTCTACATTCATTCTATCACTGCAGGCTTGCTACTGCCAGATCCAGAGAGAGAAACCTACAGGCATGTAGAAGCCACATTTTTCACAGGTGTAAGACAGCTTTAGTCTTTGGACAGTGTTTTGGATGCAGTGCATTCTACAATATGATTCAAAGCTACAGATTGGAAACTGTTTCGCACAGAACACTGACATGTTTTCATGCACCTTCATTACTGCTTTTAAACTAATTACATTTTTATAAGGAACTAGTTTGTTTATTATGTTTGTGTTTTGTTATTTAACTGAAAAAATTAGTCATTTTACTACTGTGTCAGAGTTCATGCTTTTGGGCAATGATTAATGTTGTACTGCATAATGTTTTTTTTCCTCCTACACTGTATTGTAGCACTACTTACTTTAACAGTTATTAGTGCATTAGGGGAGATTCAGTACAATTGCGTGACACTTTTTTATTTTTTATTTTTTTCTTCTAAACTGTGCATGAAACTGTGATTTTTTTTATGGGTATATAAGTGTGTCACCTATGTGTGACCATCTGCATAAAAAGACAGCTGGATAAAATTTGAGTGTTTTTTCCTCACACACATTGATCTTAATATTTCTAGTTGACACTCTTAATTTCCTTCCGTAGATGTTTGTCACACAAAAGTTAAAAAGCCAAGTATTTTACATTAATTGTTAAGAGATTGGGCACTCTCCTTTTGTTTGCACGAGTTTAAGATGTAACATTTGTACTTTCCTGCTTTAGTGGCTCACAAACTGTAAAGCAGAACAAACAGTGATTGCACTGAAGCAGAACACACACACACACACACACACACACACACACACATTCTTGGTTTTGTTAGAATAGAATGCAAAATGCAGTTGAAGCTGAGCTCTGTAGTAACCTTATCCCATCATCGTTATGAGCTTTAAAAGGTTAAAATTGTGCTGGGTCTCCTCTATATTTTTTATTAGGTCTTCAAATATTAAGTGGTTACATTTGGATAATTTATTTTGGATACATATTTGTATTATAGACTTTATTGCTCATTAATCTAAAAAGGATTTGCTAGAATATACAGCAAATCCTGTTTAAATAATCTGTTTATTATGGTGGTTAAGTTCCAAAACCCCTCCTGATAAACGGACGCCACCCCAAAAATGATATTTTATTTATACAGTACTGTACTGTATTGTCATTTTACTTCAATTATTTCAATTAATAATTATATTTTTATTAATACATTCTATTATTTTAACATAAAACTCCATAAAAACAATTCCCTATAAGTGTTTTGGTCTACCGTGCTATCCGAATATCCGCATATTCTGTATACATGGCACCCCACACTATTGTTACTGTTTCTGTGTTATGGTGTTTTTCCTTTTCTGGTTGTTTTTGAATTTAAATACAATGTCTTTTAATTAAGCAGAGAATGTTGTTAATGCATGGTTACACGTTTGTATCTGTTTCTGGATTTTTGTCTGTTTGACAATTGTCTGTTTTATGTAATGAATGACTACTGAAAATCTAACCTATAAACATGCTTTCCTAACTGGCCACTTTAGTAGGAAACCCCAGATCTTTTGTGCAATTACCCATCATGCAGACTCAGTCATTTCACAGCAAACATCAGAAAATGGAAAACTGCTGAGCATCTCTTTCATGTTTTTGTTTTTCATGTGAAAAACCAAAATAATTAAATTTGTGAGATGAGGTTCTGAGGAATGAAATTTTTAAATCAAGACAAGTCACAGTAGAATAACAAGACTAATTGGAGCTGACAGGAATTCTTCGGTAACTCAAATAATCACTTTTTACAGCCGTTAGCATTCCAAAATGCACCACAGCAGAACCCCATGAGGCCAGAGGTATCTGAGGCTATATATATAGAGGAGAATATCTTTTGATTAATAAAAGGACAACAAAATAATCGGTGTACAAATGTTCCTAGTGATGTGGCCAGTTTTGTATGTGTGCTTTCAAGCGTTTTCTGGGTGTGCATGTCTGCTGTATTTGTATATCTAAACTTTCTTACTTTAACTGCAAAGAAATTGTTTTCCACATGAATGACATATCTGACAAATCAAAAACACGGCAGGTATACCTGGAAAACTGATTATTCCAGTCATGCAAACCTGCTATCACACACAAACCTGACAAAGCAGTTGCCTGTGTCTCTGTTTAAATGTTTTATGTTAACTTAATGTTACTGTTAATTGTCTCCTTACTGATACTGAGATGGATACACTACTAGTCAGGTTTTATATATTTTACTTAATTTAATTTGGATCATTACCAAACAAAATATTATAGAGCAGCAATTTAAATATATATTTAAATATATATCTTTGTAAAACCTGATTATAGTGTTTATTCTTAGGTCTTTTGGAGACTTTAAGGAAGTTCTTTATTAAATGATGCAGGAGCACTGGGAGGTAAAAAAGGTGTTTTAGTGTTAACTTTTAAATTTAAATGTGTTAAAAAAAATCTGATTTTGTAACATTTAAATTGTGACCATGCAAAAAATATGCAGTGTTCAAAAACTGGCAGTGTATTCATCAAATATGATTGTATTGTTCCTCCCTTTACCCTATGCAACATGCGTACTGTTGATACAGAAGCAAACAAACAAACAAACATATCTTTTTCAGGGAGACACTCACAGTTAGAGTGATGAGGGATTTAATGATACTGTATAGATAATCTACAGTCATTATTATAACTTGTAGGAAAAAACTGTAATATTTTAATCTATTTTTATTAAAATGATTTTTTTTATTGAATTAATATATTATTGGACAAATAAATATTCTGAACAAAAGAATTGTTTTTATATGTTGCCTTGTTAGTTCTTAACTTTTTTGTTTTTCGGCAGGAAGCTGGGATAGTCACATTTTGCTACAAATATTTTCCTTTTGTATGTTTCCTGAATGATAGTAAGGGTGCAAATGTCATGGAAAAAAGGTACTAGCCAAATGTCATACTTGTGTGGGGACGAAATTAAAATGTGAAGTGATATCTAGTTGTAACCCTCTTTATACTGAGAAGAGTATGACCTTATTTTGTTAGTCTGTCATGTCATATATATCTTGTGTCTTGTGCAATTCTGGGTTTAGAAGATGGTGTAACTTGTCTCTCTGTTCCATGTGATTTCCAATTGAATTTAAAAGTTTGCATAAATAGGCATTCTGGGAAATTATTTTGTGTGTGTTTAGCCTGAGTGTGTAGGTGTGCAAGAACATTGAAAGAACACAGAACTAAACTTTGAGTAGAAGTTATTATGGTAGATATTAGTGTGGTAGAAGCTACAGGCCTCTTGCTCTTGGGATTCAATAGGATAAGAGTGCAATTAGAATCTGTTTTCTAATAGTTCCTTAAATAAAATTCATCTACTTGTTTATAACCAGGACAGACGTGACCTAAAACCGTTAAATGACCTAATAAATGTTTAGGAAGTATTGTATAAATTTTTATTATCTCTTTGGAAACTCTTGGAAGATTGGTTTTCAACTTCCATTCTTTTGCAATAGATGTTACACATCACATTATTGCAAAACTGAATAGTGCCAGTAAAGAATACGTTTGTAACAGTATCTAAACACATATGAACTAATGCAGGGTGTGGTAATATACATCATTGTAACATCACCAGAGGAGATCTGTAATCTTTCTTGCTGGCTTAGGACATGAGCCACCAGGGGGCCCAATAGGTACAAATAAGTAATGTTAATATTTATAAATATGATGATAACAATCCATGATCATATGGTTGTTAACTAGGGTGTAGTTTTTCTTCATCCAACATCTTGGTTGTTGGCAAATCACTTAAAACTACCAAAGCCTTGTCTGCACCTAAAACTAAAACTATATTTTGTAGCAATTGCTTCTATGGCCCTCTACTAAGATGATACATTTCTGATCCTTTGTGAATTGGAAGAAATGTTGAATTTATTTTTGTTTGTTTTCAAATAAATTAGATCTGTATTGGAAAAAGTAGATATCTGGATTGACCTCACCAAGCTTGAACTCACCACAAAGTCTGTCCTCTTTTAGTATCTTGAATGTCACAATTGCAACAGTTAGGTAAGATTTTTTTTAGATAATTTTCTGATCACTTTAACAGAGATGAATTTACAGAATACTAAAGATTCCCTTTCACTCGTCGCCATTTTCATAAAGCATTTTAGCATTACAGAGATCTTCCATGATAGCATATTCAATCTGCAACATGATGGATTAATTTGGACGGCAACCTTATCCTAAAATCCACTCAACCCTTTGGAAAACAAGATCACACAAATCTGGCAAATATTCACTAAGACATTGTTCTGCACCACTGTTATGTAGGAATATTGAGTTTCATTTTGTCTCATTGCATTTTATTTCTTTTGCTATTCAGAGAAGTCTGTGGCAGCAGAACTAATAGCTCAATTTGGATGGTTAGTCTGCAAACATAGTATATTGATAAGAAATAAATAAGAAAATATCTTTAAAGATAGATCATTGTCTGGACATTTTCCTGATAATCCTGGTATTGGAACATAATGATGATGTCCTTAAACAACAAATTTTTAACAACAATATATACAAGATTTCCGAAAAAGTCTGCAATAAAAATAATGGTTCATTTCTGTGTTATGTTCAATTAAACCAGAATTGGTTGGCATGGTTTTATTTAAAATATAATAATAGAAATATGATTGATTAAGAAATTATGAAAAAAAGTTAAAAATTTATTTCCCTTTCAGGAACTCGAGCTGTGTCGGAACGCTTTGGGAATGCGATTGCGTTGTCCATGCTCTGAGTAATGAGTCTAATCAGTTAAAATTGAAGACAGGCTGTCACCGGCGGGTTACGTCACGACCAGGAAGTATAAATTGCACCTGGAGAGAAGACTGCTTCTGTTTGTTTATGAAGCTCTCTGTGTGAAATGTGATGTTTGTCTGTCTGTTTGTCAAATAATGAAGCCATCTAAGAAAGCCAAGCACACGTTTCGGTCGTGTGCTTCTCCCTGTCCTTGTTTCATTTCTTGAAGGGATACACACAGTGTGTGTGTGGCTTGTTTGTAAGCGGAGCATGCGATTTCAGCTCTCGAGAGGCAGCACTGCGTTCGCATGCCTATGGTGGTGGAACGGCGCTCCGGTTCCTGGATTTTACAGAAGGTTTGTCCCTTTCTCCTTCCTCCTCTGCTTGGGCCGACTCTCGTTCAACTTTGGAGGCACGCCTCTCGGCGATGCCTTCCCCTGTCACGAGAGTGCGCAGCTCTGCCCCTCCTCCTCCAAAGAGGGAATGGGGGGCGGGGCACGCTCTTACGAACCCGTTAGCGAGGAGCTCCTGGAGGTTGAGACATGTGCCGTTCAGAAGCTCGATATTGCTTGGCCGGCTGGTGAGCATAAAGCCCCTCCCTTCTGGCATCACAGCCTCCGCGTCGGGGCTTGTTGCCCCTTCAGCCCCAAGACCACGGTTTATTCCAACGTCTCTGGGTTTAGGGATTATGGCTATAATGTCATGCCATGGGTTGAAGAGATGATAGCACGCTATCTCTTCCCAGGTGTGGCATCTTCCCTAAAACCCGCGACATTAACCACCAAGCCCCTGCCCAATACCTTGACGTTGGTGGGTAAGGCTTACGCCTCAGCAGGTCATGTTTGCACTCCATGTCAGTACTGCAGGCATACCAAGCCGACCTGCTGCGGGAGCTGGATTTGGGGGATCCCTTGGGCAGTCAGTTTTCTGAGATCCGCCGAGACCGCTAAGGCCATCGGCCAGTCTTTGGCCACCCTAATCGCCACTGAGAGACATCTCTTGCTTTTCCTGCCAGAAATACCACCTGTTTGGCGACGCCGTTGATTTGGTAGTTGACAGGTTCCAGGATTCCAATGGTATCTCCCGTGCCGTTCTCATAGGGCTGCTCGGCGGGCACAGCCCCAACCCCAAGTGCAAAGACAAAGTGTTGAGACGCGCTCTCCCCATGTGCAGGATCCCGTGTGACACCCTGGGTCAAAGCCCCATGAGGTGACAGATCTGAGTTCATTAACCCTGCCACGAAATGTGCTTCAGAGCATGGCCAGCTCCACCGAGCTCCCTCCTTCGGTTCCGCCCGGCCGCATTTGGGTACTGACCCGGCTCTGGACACACCGGGGGGTAAGTCTGGAGAGACTGATACCCTTATGGGAGAACCGGGCAGCAGAACTTTGCCAGACATGTCCCTGTGGGTCCTGCGTACTGTAGAGCAAGGCTATTTGATTTAAATCGGGTCTCGCACGCCCCGGTTAAACGGGCTCTCTCTTACTCTGGTGAGAAGCAAGCAGGCTCTGGTCCTGGAACGAGAAGTAGATACTCTTCTGAGGAAGGAGGCTATCGAGGAGGTCCCTCCATTAGACAGAGGCGGGGTTCTTTCAGAGTTCCCAAAAAGGATGGTGGGTTGGTGCCTATCCTAGATCTACGTCAGCTGAACTGCTCTTTGATGAGGCTCTGGTTCAGGAGGCTGTCCCTTAAGCAGGTCGTGTCTCAGATCAGATCCGAGGATTGGTTTATCACAGTAGATCTAAAGGATGCGTACTTTCACATACTCATCCTCCCTTCTCACAGGAAGTTCCTGAGGTTTGCTTTTGGGGTCAAAGCATTCCAATATCGGGTCCTTCCATTGGCCTTGCACTGTCACCCCACACCTTTACAAAGTGTGTCGATGCGGCTCTGGCTCCCCTGAGACATCAGGGCATCTGTATCCTCAATTATATCGAAGATTTGTTGATATTAGCTTAATCAGAGCAGTTAGCGGTCCGGCATCGAGATGTCGTTCTCCCTCACATGAAGGAGCTGGAGTTTTGGCTGAATACAGAGAAGAGTGTGCTTTCTCTATCACAGAGAACCACCTATCTCGGCGTCTTTTGGGATTCTGGTCTTTTTACAGTTCCTCTGGTCTCCCCACTCCATTCGGGGTCAGAGCTTACTTGACCCAAAGTGTGGCAGCCTCTAAGGCTGGGTGGGCCACCCCGCTCACCTTTACCAGGTTTTACGACCTTGACCTCTGTGCCACTCCTGGCACCTCTGTCCTTCGACTCAGTTGTGCTCAATCACACTAGTCAGGGACTGGTCGTTGTGGTGTTATTGGACTCTTGTTTTCAAAGCATTCCGACGCAGCTTGAGTTCCTTAAAGGGAACGTCTCTGGGTTACGTATGTAATCCTAGTTCCCTGAGGTACTCTAGCCGCGTCTCTAGCCACACCTCTGGCACCCCTTCCGTGCTTCCTTCACGGTTACAGAAGCTGAAGTAGTCCCAAAAGAACAAACGGCAAAGATACAAAAGTAGATTTTGTATATAATATCTGACCAGGGTTGGAAATCTCTAGATAACAGCCTTACTAAGGCTGAGCTCTAGACAAAATTGCCTTGAATGTGTGACTCAACTCTCTGGTCTGCTGCACACTTATTAATGGCCTTGGTTTAAATATGCTGGCTAATCCACCTCACATGAGGCCTCACCAAATCCAACTCAGCTGTGTAATTTTGCTAGGGCAGTGTTAATAATACTGTCATGGCTGCTTTTAAGGATGAATCAATTGCTTTATTTGTGACCATGATGCATTCATGAAATGTTGATCATTCCGCTAAATCCCATCAGTGAAATGGTTTTACAATTATTTGTAGATTGTTGAATGGTCTCTGATTCCAGCCTAACCTGTGACATTTTCCTTGCTTAAATGATAAACTCATTAGATGGGGCAGTGGTAGTCCAGTGGTTAAGGCTCTGGGTTACTGATCACAAGGTCAGCGGTTCGAACCCCAGCACAGCCAAGCTACCACTGTTGAGCCCTTGAGCAAGGCACTTAACCCTATCAGCTCCAGGGGCGCCGTACCATGGCTGACCCTGCGCTCTGACCCCAGCTTCCAGATGAGTTGGGATATGCGAAAAAACTAGAAATTTCCCCACTGTGGGACGAATAAAGGTTAAATTATTATTATAGATAAAGTTAAAATACACTTGAATAACATCCACAATGTGTGTTCTACATTTGGTTTTCTCTTTCATCTTCACTCTGTCTTCCAGTTTCCACCTTCCACCTAACTGTTTACAATCTGCTGACCAAACAGTCTTAACACAGACCAAGCATCACACCATTGATAAGTCCCTATGTCTATAGTATGTAACACTGCAATAATACCAAGTAAGAGCTGGACCATACAATATTGGTTGTAACAGACAGCATGGCAAACAGCATGGAGGAAAATGCCCAGGCTCCACAGTCTCCTTGTGGAGGTGGAACTGGCTCAAATGTGCTAGAACAACCCACATCACACATGACATTAAAAGATTGCCAAATGTGAATGCATTATTTAGTGTTTTTGTGTCAGATTCTGCATTAAGGAGTTGCATTAATTTCACAGACGTCTTCCTGCAAGTCTCAGTTCAACCAGAGAGAGACAGGGTGAAAGCAGACCCTCATTTCAAAAAAGGTTCACAAGTGTCAAGGTTAAATTATAACCTGGGAACAATAGTCCAGCAGGATGAGAAAGCAGAAGATAAAGCAATAAATGACACAAATTTAAGCTATACAATTAAATCTCACATTACATAGTCATCATTGCTTTGTTTGTTGAGATGTTTTGTAAAAGTTACTGGTAACTGCTTTTCTACTCTCTTTAACATCCAATCTCTCTGTGTTATCTAAAGCCATGATTTTAAGGCAAGTATCAACTACAATAGGATCTGGAGGCCCAGTACACTCAGTTCTTTGACAGAGAGATTGTGAATGACCAGCTGCAGGATGCTTGCGTGGAACTTCTTGCAGCTGTTCATGAGCAACAACATGGATACCAGCCAGCTGATCAGCCTCCATGAACCCTGACACACAATCCCATTTACACATGCACATATTCCTTCAAGTCAAGTCAAGTCAAGTCAAGTCAAGAAGCTTTTATAGTCATTTCAACCAGATATAGCTGATTGATTCCATATATAGCTGATTGAGCTGATATATTCCTCTTACCTCATTGGTGAGAGCAAATAGTACATCTACAAATAAGAAAGAAAAAGGTGTGAGCTCTGAAGACACATGAAACCTAAAATGAACCTTTATTAACAGGATATGGTAAAGGCACGTGTACTTACAAAATGTTACTGAAAAAACTCTGAATTGGTTTAACCTTTAAGTTATTTGTGATTTGTTAGTGTTTTAGACAAAGAAAATGTATTTTGATTGATGTGATCATTTTTATTATATTTTCTATAATAAACTAATACTAACATTGTAATTTTCTATTTTTTTATAAAGAATAAAAGTTCATATGAATTATAATACATTATACACAAAATACAATATTCTTCTTGTATGTGCTTATGTTCATTATGCCTCTCTGCCTGTCCTGCCTTTGTGGAAATTTTAATGCACACTCATAAGTGAGCGTTTTTACCTGTATGTTTGTGTGAATGTATATTTTAGCATGTCCTTAGACACACAATAATCAGTGTCCCGGTAATCTCTCACTGGCAGATGCACGTCTGTGTGGATTTAGCTAGGGATTAGAAGGCTAACCTCCTCTCTTCACACCACTGTATCCAGAACCACAAGTCCAATGAAGCAATATCACAATGGGGAAAAAACAGGCAGTAAGTTACATTTATTTTCAGATAAAACAGATAATACACAATAATAATCTTAGGTTTGTTTAAAGCTTTTTGTGGTCTGCAAGTTAATTTGTGTTCCTGATACATGTAATCATTTTGTGAAACAATTCAAGTGTTGCTGTCTGACAACAACACGTGAATTATTTCACAAAATAAATAGATTTAGAGTTAATTGTTATTAAATTAGCTACAGATGTTTCTGCTAACTAATAGTTACAGGAGATTCTAACTGTGGTATGTCATTGAGGAACATGTCATTAAACATGCTTAATACAGCTTTCCCCCCCAGTCATTTTAATTATTTTTGCAATTATATGCATATGTCTTCAAACTGTGTAAGGCATTTCATTATGTATTCTTACACTAAGTGTGTAGGCTTAATTAGGTTGTCTGATAGGATTGTGGATATTCCATGTGTCTGGAGGGTATAAAGAATGTTTGGCTGTAACATGTAACTATGTTAATTCAATATTTTACAGATAATACTGTTATATTTACATACATATTTGTGTAATACACAAATCACTGCCAAACTTAATTTTACTGTATATAAAGTATCCATATTGGAAATGTATAGGATATATTCTAACACAGCCTTTTGTGCTTTGATTTTCAGTGTGACGTGTCTCATATACCAAGGTCAGTTGCTTCAAAAAGCAATACAATGCTTTTTGCTGTTTTAAAGGAAAGAATAATAATGAACTCAACATTAATAGTGTTCACTTAAGGATTTCTCAAATTGAAGACCTTTAGATTCCATATAAATCACTGCAACAGAGGGTTTCTTTTTTAGAACATGTTCTTAGGAGAAATCATTAAGAAGGAATGAAGGTCTCATTTGAAGTAATGGAATTTGTTATAGTAAAGTTTGGGGAAAGTCTGGGACCCTGGGGTGTTTTCAGTTTGTCCCTCTGATGAACCGTTTTAGTGTTGAACAAAAGCATTGTGGGATGAACAAAAACCCATAGGAATCACCTTATTTTTTAAGGAAATGTGGGAAATAGAAAATTAGCTTTTTCCGTCTCTGTGAAATGTTTAAATCTTTTTCGCTTGCAGACCCAGTGATCAATATAGTTGTTGTTCTGTGCAGCTTTAAGTGCCAGTCTCATAAGAATCTGATTTTTGAATTCTTTCTTGGTTTCTGTAATGATTTTGCAAACATGATGCTGAAGTCAAGACACTCGGGGTGAGTGAATAAACCTGTATCATCGAGGACTGATATTAGATGCAAGTGTATTTAATTAGCTGTAAATTAACCTTTAAACTGGATTTATTTAAAATACATTGATACATTGCATGTTTCTATAGATGTCTGCAGGATGGTAAAATATGTATTTAATAATATCTAGATTTGAAAATTCCAGACTTTCTTGAACTGAAATGTGAATTTCTCTTTGTTTCTTTACCAAAAAAAATCTGGTCTGTGTAAGTAAATTTGAATTTGAATTTGAAGTAAATAAAGTCCAAAGTCCAAATGTAATATAAAGTTGTGACACTAACTGTAGTGCTGGTGTGTCATGGATATTTTGACAGCCAGTTATCTAACTATTAATTACAATGAGTAGAATTATGTCCCTTTCTTGATCCATCATTCACTGATGTGCAGGATTCACTCATAGCTTTTAGACATCTTTAAATAGACTGACTGTTTTTACCACCACTTTTGTCTTATCTTCTGATGCACCTTCTGATGCAATATGAACATTGCAGCAAACTTAGGCAGGTTCAATATTATTCATATAATTTGGGTTATAGTTATATTTTTGTAAAGGTGTAAAATTATAGGGAGGATCCAGATATTTATGCTGAATTTAACCTGTTCATCCAACAGGTTTTCCCAAGCCACCACACAATTATTTAACTTTTTTCAAATTTACCATATTACCCAGATTGCACTATAAACAGAGTAGCGAGAGTTCTTTTTCTGACCTTGTCCTAGAAAACATGTTGATTACCAAACCCAAGAAGAAAAAGTCTAAGAAGGAATTCAGTGGTGTGAAAGAGTCAGAGGGTAAGACCATTTCACATCTATTAATTTTTAATAGTAGCCAAACCAAAATAGTTAGTGATCAGTTCACTGATTTCAGGATATTATTAGTGTGTCTTTCTGTGGTCTGGTAATATGATTGACCTGTCTAGAGGAGACAGAGCCTGCTGTTGAAATGGGAGACTTGGTGAGCTGTAATACATTTGAAAGCAAGGATGCTTCTTCCCCTGAACCTCAACACATTCCAGCACAAAAGAAGAAAAAGAGAAAGAAGATATCAAATACATTTGGTAATCAGTTTAAGTGAACAAATTAACTATTTTCCACATTTTCATTTCATATTTATTACACTTGCCTTTACAGATATGGAAAGTAAACGGCAATACTTTGTAAATGGGGACACACAAATGCCACCCGCAAATAGAGAGGAAGTTACTAGGAAATCTAGACGGAAAAGGTGAGAATGGAAGAAATTAAATAAATAAAAGCTCATCAGTGGAAATATTTTTATTTGACTAATTTTCTCTCTGTAGGAAGTCTAAAATATCAGAGAATCAGCGTAATAACAATGTGGAAGTGAAGGACAGTGATGTTGTAACTGAAGCACGTACTCCTGTTTCTCATGGTTCTCTGTTTTCCGCCCCTCTGGGTCAAAGCCAGACTCTTGGCAAAGTGTTTGTGGAGAGAAGTCGTGAGTTCCTCATTCATTAAAATAAATACATTTACTGCTCATTGCATTGTTTGTTTGAATGTAATAAAAAATAAGAATTGCTCATAAACAAAGAGATTATGAAGTAGAATACATAATTTCTTTTTTTTCTTCTACAGAACAGTTTACCTGAAACAAGTCATTAGTGTTTGACTAGGACCATTGATGCATGTCTAGTGTCTCTCAATGAGTGTTTTACTTATAGATCGGTTTCAAGCAACTGAGCAGCCGGGCCTTGGCCATGAGCAGGTGGAAGACTTCATGGAGGTCAGATCAATGTGGAACACCCGAGATGTTGCATTAAGAGTTCACAATGGCTTCAGGTAATAGAGTAAGCCAGAAGACGGTTTTATCTACTGAGTCTCCAAGCTCATTTATAAAATTTTGATAAATCAGTGATTCATAGTTATGGAAATTAAATCCATAGCCTTTTTAAAATTCCTGGTAAACACAGCTACTGAAAAATCGTGCTGGGTTTTTCTGTTTGGTTCTTTAGGATCATTGGACTCTTCTGTCATGGGTTTCTGGCAGGATATGCTGTGTGGAACGTCATTGTTATTTATGCGTTGGCAGGAGAACAGATGAAAACACTGTCAAACCTGTTACAGCAGTACAAAAGCTTAGCATACCCCACCCAGTCTCTACTATACTTTTTGCTGGCTATTACTTCTGTGTCGGCCTTTGACAGGTGTGTGCTTAATATAAGACGTGATCATATGTTTGGACCTAAAATATCAGGATTAATTACAAGTGCAAACTTTAATTGATTCAGTCTATTGTAAGTTGCTCAATTGCCTATGTCACATGTGGGAGTCATCTGTTTTGATCCTGCAGCCAGACAGATACCACTGAATTATTAGTGCAGCCTTAACTGCTGGGCTATCATTACAGCATTTTAAAATATAAGCGTCCTGTTTCCCCTGCAAATTTGCTGCTTTCAAATTCTAAAACTGCTAGGGTCACATGTAAGCATGTTTCAATTAAACGCTTCTGTCTTAGATGTAATAAGAGCAACCGCTATATCATTACAGACAGCAGTATAGATTGGGCATACTCAACAATGACGTATTCAAATTCAGGGCTCCAGGCATGTCAGGTTCTCAGCATGCATTAATGTTTTAGAATCCTGGCTACTCACCTGTGGATGAACTTCACCCATCAGAACAAAAGTCCCATGTCAAAATTACTTTCACAAAGATCTCAGGAGCTACCTCTGCACGTGACATTTGACATTACAGTTCAATTATTAATAGTTGTTTTTGTATAATTAATTTTCTCATTCCTAATATTTGTTGTTTTCTCACTAATTTAAACTAACCCCACTTGTTGTTGTTTATCTACAGACAGGATAATTCCAGCATGAATACAAATCAGTTTAATTTTTATTCTCCCACATTTTGACTTTTACACACTCTCTTAAAGTAATTTATATCTTTGCATCTTTAGCTGTTTACAGGTTCTGGTTTGCACCAGAAAACACTATACGGCAAATTAGTAAATACACAATGTATATGATGGAATGTAATCTAGTCAGCACTTGGGATTATACACCTACTGTATGTAATTTATTAGATGCATTTTTGTTGGAGAGTTTTCTGACTGGCACACTCTGCACACTCTCACACTTCTCTGCAGAGTGAATCTAGCCAAAGCATCTATGGCTCTGAGAGGCTTCCTCATGCTTGACCCAGCAGCCCTTGCGTCATTCTGTAAGCATGACAACTGAGTCAGTAGTAGTGGCAGTAGAACAAGAAGACCTCTTTTATGTGAAAATGTGTACTTTGTATTTCTAGTGTACTTTGCAGCCCTTATTTTGTCTCTGAGTCAACAGATGACTAGCGACCGCATCAACCTCTATTCCATAGCCAATGAGTCACTGTGGTGAGCATTTATTAATTACTCCTTACTTTGAAAAATATACCATGCATTTATTTATTGATTATTTATTCAGCCCTCATCTTTATCTAAGATTTTGCCTATAAATCACAAAACATTACATTACAGAAGCACATTTGACATTTATAACTAGCTTCCATAAAAAATTGGTAAAGTAGGAGCATGTATTTAAATGACAACACCCCCTCAGTGTTGGGTTTTTGCTGTTTTTATTTCAGGCCTCCAGGCTCTGAACACCAGATTCTGCAGCCCTGGATTGTGGTGAATCTGGTTGTAGCTTTACTGGTTGGACTTGCCTGGTTTTTTATATCTGCCAGACCTGATATGGATTACACAGAAGGTATGTATTTGGGTAAGAGAACGTTTCTTGGTAGTTACATCATATTCCACTAACATTGTGCTCTTGTGTTTCACAGAGTTCTTAATATCAATGGAGATAGATGACTATCCACAATACTCCTGAAAAATCTTATCATGACAAATGGAATCAGTGTTCCTGAAGCATGGAAGGCAAGGAAGAGACCTGACAACGATGCATTGTAAAAGAAATTGAAAATAAATAAATAAATTAATTAATTAATTAATTAATAATGCTAAATAAAAAAAATAAACACTTAAAATTAAGATTGGGAAAAACAGAGATTAAAGAAAACCTACAAGCCCTGCAAACCCTGACCAGAATAAAACAGTTGTGTTAAATATAGATGAAATTGTAAATATTCTGATTCAAGTGATTGTTTTATTTTATTTTGTCACATAATTACAGCCAGTTATATTGCTATTTGTCTGTTATGTATACTGTACATTAAATTATTAGCAATATATCCACTTTAATAATTTTGGTTACATAATGGTTTAGTAGTATTCATAAGCAGGCATGACTACTGGAATAAAGTGATGCATTCAAAAATGTCATCGATAACCAATAAAAGTGGCAGTTATTTGTTTGTTTGATTAATTTTATTCCACCTCACCTGTAAAAGCATCAGCCAGGCAAACAAACAAACAAACACATACTAAAAGTTAGTACAGAATAAAAAGCCTTTCCAAAAAAACAACTTATATCACAATACAGATTTAGCTATACCTTGTTACATTCATTTGTTAGAACTGGTAGAGCTTTTATAATCTTCTTCTTCTTCTTCTTCTTCTTCTTCTTCTTCTCCTTCTTCTTCTTCTTCTTCTTATTGTTATTATTATTATTATTATTATTATTATTATTAATGTTATTATTTTTATTGCAATTCTTATTCTTCTTATGATGATGGTAATGAACTTATTAAAGTTATTTATGCTTGTTTATATATATATATATATATATATATATATATATATATATATATATATATATAAACTGAGATGTCACAGAAGTGGAAATAAGAAGCAGGATCTTATGAGTTTTCACAGCATGCTTCTATATATATATATATATATATATATATATATATATATATATATATTTAGAAGCATGCTGTGAAAACTCATAAGATCCTGCTTCTTATTTCCACTTCTGTGACATCTCAGTTTATAATAAACGCTACACATAGCAAGCCAAAACTCTCCTCTGGGCTTAATTTTAAAAACCTATCTACTCCCTTCAGAGTGTGCACTATAAAGAGTATAGAACGATATAGTGTACGGTCGGTTGTAGTGCACTGCTATGGGCTTTATGGAAGTGGTTTAGGACGAATCCGTTTGAATAACGGGAGGTTGAGATTGGCGCTTCCTGCGGCTTCCTGTGCGCGGGAGCAGAGCGCTCGAGCGTGTGTGTGCGCTCGCGTGTGCGCGTGAGAGTGTACGTGAAAAAAAGCCTAGTCGTAAAAAAAAAAAAAAAAAAAAAAGATGTAAAAGATGGCGGAGCTACAGATGCTCCTGGAGGAAGAAATTCCTGCTGGACGGAGAGCTTTACTGGACAGTTTCACCAACCTCGACCGAGTCGCCGAATACTGCGAAAGTAATTACGTTCAGGTAAAGCTTTAATTAAGTGCTATTTTTGTAAAAGTCGCTTTAGCAGAGTGTTAATTAGCAGCTAGCCGATTAGCACCGAGCTAACCGACTGATTTATAACGGCTGCTTGTTCACTGGAATGAAGTCGCGCTTTCCCAAATCTGCTCCTCCAGGCTTTCTGTCCTGCACGCTGAAATGTTGTTACTACCCTAGAAATGTCTGTTTTGCCTTTAAAAACGGCGTGCTGAATAAACCCAGGGGTGTTATAACAAGAACAAAAACCCCACAGTGTTGTACAAGCTCCGGGACAGGACTGGGAGAAACTGTAGTATCTCTCTGTCCCACACGGCGCAGGACAGCAAACTGTTGTCACCAGAAAACTTTAAAAGTTACCCAACTATGACCGTATGTAAAAACACAGTGTTTAAGTACAACAACTGGCTTGCTGTTTCCTAGTTATTGTTTTAAATTACATAATAAACAAATGAGTGACTTATTCAAAACCCGGATTTGCAGTGGTTCTCAGGGGCGCTCCGAAATCTCAGACCAGCATTATATCAAACTCAACATACAAAATTTTATCTGCTCTGTACCTGCTATTTTGATTGATTTTGATCCAAACCTCTATAAATTGAAACAATGCCAATATTGCGGGCCTTTACCTAATATGTTGTTCAGCTGAAGAAATTTCAGTATAATATAATGCTTCCTTTCATATATAAATAACAAGCTTCATGTTTCCCTGCTATTTGAATTAGTTTGATCCAACCCTGTATAATTCAAAATAATTTTAATATGATCTCAATATGTAGTTTAATTAATTAAATATTAGTAATAAAATGCTCCAAAAAACAGCCAGAATGTTAGTGAAATGTTTAAATAATAATTGTTGGCATGCAAAATGTTATAATCTCATTTTTCACAAGGAACTATTAAGATGAATATGGCCATCATGTTGTCATTTTATGTCAGAAAAGCAAGGACATCTAATTAAAAAGCTTAAGGTTTGTTTTAGAATATGTAAGTTTGTTTTGTCCCAGTAGATTTGCCACTGAAAAGCTTCTTGTTTGTAAAGTCTTTTTAAAGTCTTTGTAAAGAGTAGACACATTTCATTTTCCTATATGTAGTTGATTTATACAGTGTTTTTTTATTTTGCTGTAAATTACTGCAAGTCTTAATCTCAAGATTAAAAATGCAATGTGATGTTTCTCTATATTTGATTACTTTTAAATACTATATGCTTTTACCTAATGTGTTGTTTAAGTAAACTAGTTCAGTGATAAAATGGTTCAGTAAACAGCCAGAATATCTGTGTATAAAAAAAAAAAAAAAAAAAAAGAGCTGTGTGTGTGCGCCATATGGCTGCCTAATCACAGATTTGTTGTGGTGTTGAGTTTGAGGAGTGATGTATCCTAGTTAAACAGCTAGGATATTTATTACTTCCCAATTGAAGTAATATAATTTTTGACCCAGGTTTTGAGTTGGCACACACCTTGAGTAGGCATAGCTGTGCAGGAAAGAAGACTTTTAACATAAACTTTATAATGTAATGTATTGTTTTAGTTGTTACTGTAAGTATGCTATGTTTTTGTAAATTTACAGTTTTTACCAGTTCGTTGTCATACTGAAACACATTGCATTCCATTTTTATAATATCATAATTGTTATGTTAGCATTGGGAGGATTCATTGTGTGCTCATTTTGTTTTTGTCATTCCTTCCTGATGCTGTGATGTTTTTAAGCTTTGCCTTGTTCCTCTGGTTTCTAAGAGATGAGGTAATACAAGCTGCACCGTGCTGTGCCCCCTGAGATTTGGTTTAGTTTTATTTTGTACTTCTGAGTTGTTCTTTTCTGCCATGCCATGATTTTATGTGCAAAAATGACAATAACTAGATTTGTATTTTTTGTCAACTTGTGCTGAGGATTTGCCATAAGTACATCGTAAAAAATCTGTATGGGGATTTTAATGCATTTAAGGGTGATCTTTTTTTTTTCTCCACTGATGGCAGATGCTTAAAAATAAGTTAAAATGAATGTCAATTGTTGGCAGCAAATTACTGTGTTTGTATATTTGTCATTACTGTTTGTAATGTCATGTAAAAAGACGAATATTTGTATATTAAAAGACGAAGGTTTGTATGCTAGCATTGGCTCCAGGCTGTAGAATTGCAGCAGAATTATAAAATAAAAATACAGTTTGTCAGATGTGGGTAACAGCTTGGCTGGTCATTGGCCTTTTGACCAATGTCTGTCCACAGTTTATTGAGGCATAAATATTGAGCTTGATTTTCAAATAAAGGTAATTAAAACTAGTTTCATATTTTGAAATTAAAGACAAATCAGCACCAAAAAAATCACCTGTGCAGTGCTGGACTCTGTCCTCTCAACTATACACATTATATTATACACAAATTTCATATCCCAAGGAATTTGTGATGTCCATGGGATATGTATGAAACTTTCATGGCTTGTTTTTATGCTCTTTGATGTGCTTGTATGTCCTCAGCCTCACCACTCTCCAAACTCTAGTGTCAAGCCTTCCTGGAAGAGTGGATTACTTTATAACTGGTGGACTAAATCTGAAATCGGGTGTTTAAAAAGCACATGTGGTTGTGATCGTTAGGTGTCTACAAACTATTACCGTAATGGTGCATCTCTAAAAAAGCAAATGAAGTTTATATAATTTCATATAATTAGAACATCTCTATTGAAGTGTGCAGTAAGAAGGACAGACTGGTTTAAGGTGGAGGTTGGATTGCATCAATGAGCACTTTCCTGTTTGCAGTAGTGATGGACAGGTTGACAGACGAGGTCAGACAGGAGTCTCCATGGACTATGATGTTTGCGGATGATATTTTTATTTTTTGTGAGAGTAGGGAGCAGGTTGAGAAGAGCCTGGAGAGATGGAGGTACACACTGGAGAGAAGGGGACTGAAAGTCAGTAGGATTAAAACAGAGTACATGTGTGTGAATGAGAGGGAGGGCAGTGAAGTGGTGCAGTTGCAGGGAGAAGAGGTGGAGAAGGTGGAGGAGTTCAGGTATCTGTGGTCAACAGTGCAAAGTAATGGAGGGTGTGTTAGAGAAGTGAAGAAAAGAGTGCAGGCAGGGTGGAGTGGGTGGAGAAGAGTGGCAGGAGTGATTTGTGATCGAAGAGTATCTAAAAAAAAAAAGGGAAAGGGAAAGGAAAAAAACTGGTGAGACCTGCGATGTTGTATAGTCTAGAGAAAGTGACATTGACTAAAAGACAGGCGGCAGAGCTGAAGATGTTGTTTTCATTGGGAGTGACGAGAATGGACAGGATTGGAAATAAGTTAATTAAAGGGACAGCGCATGTAGGACGTTTTGGAGAAAAGGTGAGGGAGGCGAAATTGAGATGGTTTGGACATGTGCAGAGGAGGGACATGGGGTATATCTGTAGAAGAATGCTGAAAATGGAGCTGGAGAGTAGGAAGAAAAGAGGAAGGCCAAGGAGGAGGGTCATGGATGTGGTGAGGGAAGACATGCAGGTAGTTGGTGTGAAAGAGGCAGATGTAGAGGACAGGGGGTAAGGAGACGGATTATCCGCTGTGGCGACCCCGAAAGAAGAACATTTCCAATGAAAGTGGTGCGTGTGCGTGTGTGTGTGTGTGATTTGTAGTGTTTTGATTACTCTCTGCCTGTCTATGACTTGTAATTTCCACTTGTCTACCCATTTCAGCATCACAGATGGCCATACCACTTCCCATTGACTTGTCTGTGTACGTGTGAGTCATGGAGTGCATCCTTGAGCTGTGTGTTGTAGAGTGATGTTCTTCAGCTCCAACTTAATGCAGCTGGATTTGGTTAGCTAGTGCTGAGTCTAGGGCCACAGGTAATTGGAACCATGTTTGACTACCCAGAGCAGTGTGTGGTTTGGTGAACTCTGAAAGGGCCTGTGAGTATCAGGCCTGTGAGTATCAGACGTGGTGTTTCGAGCTTGTTGATTTGGATCACTATAATGGAGACAGCAGGATATGTTTTTTTTTTTTTTTTTTTTTAAACACTATATAAGTGAAGTATTTCTTTTTTTTATATAAGTCTCTGATACACAAACTCTGTACAGCCCACTTTTTGTACACATGAAAAAGAGGACATAGATGAGAGGAACCATTGAAATGTTGCATATTGGCATGTTATAATGATTTCAAAAGATTTTTTTCCAGTGACATCAACACTTTTTATTAGCCTTCCTAAATATGGTTTGACTCATCCTTCGTGAAAGACATGACTTTGAGAAGTTTTTATATACCCTATATATAATTCACTAATTTGGGGACTTTTGTTAACTAAGGAGTCTACTGAAGAATATCCACTGTGCTCATCTAATGGATAATAAGCAGTAATGAGTGGTGTACTAATTCAGATGCAAGGTTTGACTAGAGCTGAAAGGATTATTATTATTTTGATTGATTTATTTTTTCCTTTTGACTGTATCAAGAAAAATGTCAGTAACAAATATAAAATAAAAGTGGAGTAACAAATATCTCTTTAATATCTTTAACCCAGTAGAGGTAAACATAGCTGGTCATCAAGAGTGTAATTTGATGTTCTATAATTTTATTGTTCTTTGTCTTAAATTGGTAACAAAGCATTTTGGTTAATGTTTATTGATTAAATATTTTATTAGAATCGATTTATCTGATTAGAAGTTTTGCTAATTATAACTATATAAAACCCTATTTCAGGTTATTTATGTGTAAAAGTGTACTTAAAAAATGCAAAGCCACATATTGAGTTTAACTATCTTTAATTTGGACATTTTATAAAGCTTATAGTGGCTGCTTGTTGAGGAGTACATTGGGGATTTCTCCTTTCAACAAATTCGCTCATGCTGGATTTTTTGTTTTTGTAAAAAATGTAATAAAACAGCATTTGCGTATGCAAGGTAAAGCAATTTGTGAAAATAAGCATTTGTATTGTTTTTAATAATTATTGCAGATGGTAAGTTGACAATCATGCTTATAAAAATCAATATAAAATATAATGTTTTGACAGTAAATAAAAAACACACATTTTGTACAGTTGTAAAGATATAAGCATCTAGAATATATGAATTTAATTTTGTATAATAATTAAATGATATATGCATAAATTAAATATACACACATTAAAAACAAGCATTTGAACATAGTAAAGCCACAGTAAATCATGTTTGAAAACAGGTAAATTAGCAGTTATAGTAGACTAATGCCATAAAGAGAGAAAGGAACGAAACACAGCAAGCTAATAAAAAAAGAAAAGAAAAAAGAAAAAATGTGCATTTGTGTACAAATGCATAAGCATTAGCTGAAAACCACAACAGTGACTAAAAATATCATCGTTTACTGCTGCTGTTATTTGCTGCTTTTACATTTAGTGTTTGTTCGCACCGTTTTAATTGAATCCATCACAATGTTGAGGCGAGTTGATTGCGCAACCTGCAAATCACGCCAAAACGGATCCAGTGGGACTGTCCAGAAGTTATCAAACAGTTTACACAATAACACTTAATTAAAGTGTAGCATTTTCACATGATGAGGATATACAGTTTTTTCCTGCTGCCAGTTGACCCTGTACTCTCCGCCATTTCGCAAGCAGCCGTGTTATCTACGCTAACTTTTAACTTGAGCAGACCGACTAATCGATAACAGCATTCATTTACAACGAAGCTCATTATCAATATACTTTGTTTAATAACTAAATATAATCCAGATGTGATGATTTGTCATACACTTTTCAGATTTTGATGGCTATTTATTTAGTTATTTTTTTGATTAAAACATTAAAAATACAATTGCAAAATTATACATTTTTTTTAAAAAGGTTATTTTTAGGTTTATTCATTTTTAAATTTTAAAGTTGTTTAATAGTTACTTTTTACTATTTGAAACAGTTTTCATCTGGATTTTTAGTACTATGGGTTTGTATCCTGTTTATTAAAAAAACATTGACAACAGCAGTTACAGATGTATTGCGCTACAGCTAGTATTTGCATAAGCCATGATTTAGTTGAACATGTGGTATTACGTTTGCGGTAATGACATTAAGAAGGCAGTGTACATTTTTCACCTAATTGCTTGTTCCCTAAGCAACTCTGTTTAAGAACATTTAGTGCTCAAAGCCATGATGTAGTCATGACAGAAAATATGCACTGTGAAGCATTATAATTACGGTATGTACTGCAAAGTGTTATTTTAGCATTGTGTAATCACAAAATAATTGTGTTTTTCCCACTGATTGATTCAAGTTTTTATTTGATTTCTGCTTTTTAACAGTGCCTGTCATAAATTGGGGAACTCCTAGTCTATTATCATTTAGAGACAGATGCATGTAATTTACCTTTCTTTAACAAAGATTTATTTTGACCAGACAAAGATAGTACAGATGGTAAACTGTGTATTTTTGTATTATTTTGCATATGAACAAAATTAGCCTGGATCTGTCTCAAAGACTCTAAAAGACAAGGTGTTTCCAAACTTTAAACAGGCACTGTATAATCTTGATTAATTTGCATGAAAGATCTGCTAGTACTCTGTGAAGGAGACAAATTGCACACAGTAAATTCTGTAATTTCAGCAGTTGTGCCACCTGAAGATTCATGCTCAGAATGATAGATGCTCAAAAGATTATTTCAGTATTTGCTGTATTTTCATTTATTTATGTTTTCAAGTTGTTCTGGCCCTAGTCACTGTTCATTGAGTTCTGTCCATGTGTAAATTATTATACTTTCATTATGCGCAATTGAACTATTTTTAGTTTAATTAACGAATGCAGCCCATTTAATACAGCATTTGAAAAAAAGTTTTATATATATATTATTAACAACGACCCCACAGGTATTGTTAGCCAACAGTGTACTGGTGGAAATTGGGCTACTATTGGCCAAAGAAGGAGAGGAGGAGTAGTTGGTTTGAAAGAGGCAGATGTAGAGGACAGGTGGGTATGGAGACTGATGATCCACTGTGGGGGCACATGTACATATTTTTTTATGTAGTGGGTCTTGTCATTTCTGGTGTTGGTGATATGTTGGCTTCAGCAAGGTTGGAAACGATTTTATATTTTGTGGAGGCATATTTGCGACAGCACATTGATATATAAACGATTGTTCGGTATGCTGTTTTTTTTTTTACCTTTGTGATGTTTATCATTGGGTTATTAAGAGGTGATTTCTGAGTGTCTCTATTGCTTGCAGTGCTCAGAATTACCACAGGCAAAACCTTCAATCTGAGCCTTTGTGCAGAGAAACAAAATGCCTTTGTTAATTAAACCCACCTTAAAAATGAAAAAACATTACAATACAATTTATGCTATAATAGATGTTCTTGATTTCCATTACTTTGTATGTTGATCTGCTGTCATTCTTTCACAGCTGCACGGACATTGATTTGTAACAACCCTGTAAAACACATGAGTTAAATTGACTTTCTCATTGTGCACAGAGAAAGTAGGTTATGCAAATTGACTTTAGTGACACTCAGTCTTAGGTGTCTGGCAGAGAACTTGTGGTCCCTTCAGTCTCTCACTTGGAAATGTTCGTGTCAATTTAGTTGGTTTAACTTTATTGGTTTAGTGAATAGAACATTGTATTAATCATTATATGTGTTTAGACTGGTGACTTTGGCAAGGTATCATTGTTTACTGAATGCAGTCCTTTTTACATGCGGAACGTAGTTAAAATCTGATTCCACTCAAGAACCTTTTAAGTGGCTGACCGCAAGATTGTTTAGTCTCCGCTTCTCACTTTGAGCACTTTTTTTTTTTTTTTTTTTTTACTATTATTATTATTATAAAACGTAAAAACATACACAATGCCAGTGGTATAAAAAAGAAACTAAAGTTAGCGCAATGTCACTGTGGCTACTCACTCTGAACCGGAATTAAGATTTGTTTTGCGCATGCATGAAAACTCAAAGAAATCCATAGCGCTAGTGTTAGTTGCTAACCAAGATGTGGCTAGCAGTTAACGCTAGTGCTACAGATTCTTTAGAATTTTATGTCCAGCTTCAAGAATTTCTCTTAAAAGGAGAAAACCATGATAATTCCACATAATGAGGGAGTGAATGAATAAAGGATGGAAGGAATGAAGACATTTGTTAAAGTATGCTGAAATACATTAAAGAGTTGAGTAGATCATATCTTTGGAAAATTAAATATTAAATGTAAAACGCACACACACACACACCTCTGCATTACCCAAATAGAGTCTATAAAATGTAAACTAATTAAATTTTTCTAAAATTGTATTTAATCAATTTAATGTGTTGCAATTTAATTGTTCACTCAATTTAATCAATATAATACAATGTGTATTTAATTTATTTGATTTATTTAATTTATTTTTACAAAATATTATTTCATATAAGATTTAACCAAGCAGGCATTTTATTTGTTGATGTTAATAATAATAAAATGTTAATAAAAAGAAAACTACAAGCAATTTTGTTCTGCATTTCGTCCCCCAAAACTGGGACACAAAATTGACAGTTAGGGATGTACCTCAGTTTGTATCATTACACCCCTCAAATCTGTGATGTACAGACCAAAAGTTTGGACACACCTTCTCATTCAAAGAGTTTTCTTTATTTTCATGACTATGAAAATTGTAGAGTCACACTGAAGGCATCAAAACTATGAATTAACACGTGGAATTATATACATAACAAAAAAGTGTGAAACAACTGAAAATATGTCATATTTGCCACCTATTGCTTAGATTACTGCTTTGCACACTCTTGGCATTCTCTTGATGCCTACTTTGAAGAACCTACAATATGACATATTTTCAGTTCACTTTTTTGGTATGTATATAATTCCACATGTTAATTCATAGTTTTGATGCCTTCAGTGTGACTCTACAATTTTCATAGTCATGAAAATAAAGAAAACTCTTTAAATGAGCAGGTGTGTCCAAACATTTGGTTTGTACTGTATATATAATATATATAAACTTTTGGTCTGTACTGTGTATATGTGTGTGTGTGTGTGTATATATATATATATATATATATATATATATATATATATATATATATATATATATATATATATATATATATATATATATATATATATATATATAAACTTTTGGTCTGTACTGTGTATATGTGTGTGTGTGTGTGTGTGTGTGTGTGTGTGTATATATATATATATATATATATATATATATATATATATATATATATATATATATATATATATATATATATAAACTTTTGGTCTGTACTGTGTGTGGAATCTGTAGAATTCTGAATCATCATTTGCAGCCGTCTTTTAACAGTCTCTCAAGCATTAAAATAAAATAAAAAGCATACAATGTTACCTATTTAAGAGTGCTTTTTAGGTATGAATATAGGGCAAATTAAATAAGATCTCTAGACAAAAGGCTACTATATATACAGTTACATAACATGCTGGGACAAGATAAACCAGGACCAGGCTGACTTATTTTATCTCTATGTCTCATAGCTTCCTAGTTTTAGAGTCAGGAGAGGAATGACTGAGAAAGATGTGACACTGAGACTGGGACAGGGGCAGAAAGGAAGCAGTATACAAAGGAAAACAGAAGTTTGAGATTAGCACAAAGGAAAGTAGAGGGTTAAGTGACTGGGGCATGAGCTAGAGTAGTGCTGTGCTGTCAGTATTTATAACTGTCTAGAATTCTGAAAAAGCCCTGGGTCACGGCCAAATACAAAAAGCTTTGCATGAGTGTATTGCTAGTTTTTAATAATATAATTCAATTTATATGAATAAATTTCAATTTAATAATCATTGAAATGCACAAGCTGTGAAGTCAGCATTTCAGTCTTCTATAAATGGCCATGTACTTCATAAGAGTAATGGGGTTCTGGTTTATCCAGACGTGCAGAATGCATTTTAGAGAATCAACTGAAAGATTTGACATTTCACTTTTTTCCAGGCTCTTGAGTCTGTTCCTTAGGTATATGTATATAAATGTATATCTTCTCACATATACATTGATTAGGCTGTATAAACCAAATTATCTTGTGTTCTTATCTTTTGTGTTTTTTTTTTTCCTATTGTGTCCAGCACGATCCAATCACACTCATGTGGACTGAAAATAATTATTTGACCCTGAATTAACCCAGCTGCAGAAAGTGAACCAAATATGTGCTTTTTTTGTGTTTACTGTTCTGTCTGGGTGGTCATTTGATAATGTTACATTTGTACTGTAATCTGTATTGTAATAGCAGTCAATGGGTTTTCGTATTGTCTTTGTGTAGGCGTGCAATGTAGGATCATTAAACCAGCAATAATCTTCTAGTGTGATAAGATAAGAGAAAATAAACCTTTATTCATCCCACAGTGGGGAAATTTCTCTGCAGCAGCAAAGAAAAATAAATGCAAATATATAAAAGAATAGATACATAATATAGTATACAGTTTATACACACAGCACAATGTATAAATACAAAAGAAGGAAATAAGAGACCACGAGTAAGTAGTTTCGCTAACAGACATTGCACCCAGGTAATATTGCACGGTTTAAAAATTTCTGTTATTGCACGTGTTGTTTAAAATACTTTGTTATTGTTATTATTTCAGTTAAACGGTAATAACAGTGTGTATTATGGTGACTGGTTTACTGGGAGCAGCCTTGATTGTAAAGTCTAATAGCAGCAGGGAGAAAAAAAACAGTGATTGATGGGTGTATGTGTATTTTGAAAACTTGTAGGAGACACTTGTGTTATTAGCCATTGAGACCCGACTGCTATCAAGTGTCTTTGTTTTGCTACCTCTTTCAGTCTTTCAAAAAATTATTTTGCAGCCTTTTGTTTTGATTTTAAAACATGGGCCCTCTGCAGGATGGTTTTGGAATATTTGTTTAAACTAAAATATTCCAGCATCTCTTTTGGTCTCGTTCTAACACAGATCTGTGTGTGGGTGAGTGTGTGTGGGGTGCCGCATTATTAACTGGCCATGCGCTACTGCTAGCTTTTAGCTGAATGTGCTGCACTGTTATGCTCATGTCAAGTAGAAACTTCAGCTCAGATTGGATTTCCTTTCAAAGAGTTGATGAACAGATAAGGCCTGTAAAACATTTTGCAAAATGTGTTCTTACTTGGCATTTTAGGATTCCTTAAATGGTGTTGCTGTAGACATAGTAAGCTTAGCCACACATAGACTTGCTGTTACTGTTTGTTCTCTATGGCTGTGAGTCAAGACCACCATAGAGATTCCTTTGTTTGTGCTCTCTGGTGCCCACTCTTCCACTGTTTGAGTGTTACTGTGCTATTGGTATAAAAGTTATGTCTGTTATTTAGAGTTATTTTGTGTGGCCATTCATCCAGCAAGACAAGAAAAAGCACTCCATAAGGTTGATCTGCTGTTAATGTGTAATAACAATCCTGCCTTATGAGGTTTTTAAATGTATTTGCTAGAGTTTTGGTTTATGTTCACACCAGGCATAATTTGGCTTAATAAGTATATAAATTAAAACTATTAAAAATATGTTCAGGAGTATTATAATGGAAATAATTTAAATGCGGTAAAGACAGAAAATTAAGCTGACTGACTGGAAAAATCTTAATTGATGTATTTTATTTCAATAACCTTTATTTTGTAGTATACATCATCTATAGGTGTGTGATCAAAATATTCATCAAAGCTATATTTAGCAGTCCATTTCTGCATGTATTTTGTTAATTACCATATACACCTTTAACATCTGAACCGTGATGATATTGTGATTTAACAAAACTTGCTTCTTAAGTCTCATATACATTTTAGCCGTTTTTTAATAGGGTTTGTTTGTCTCCTGCTCTTTCAACCACTTAAGGCTAAGCCAAAGCCTGATTATTTTTAAGGTCATTACCTGAGTTTCCTGCTGCTTTTTTCTGTGGTCAGTCTAGTTTAGCTTTGGGGAGTCCACTGCTGATGACCCCTTACACTCAATACCATGTAATTACTAGGGAGCCCTGCTGCCTTTACTTGTGTGTGTGTGTGTGTGTGTGTGTGTGTGTGTGTGTGTGTGTGTGTGTGTGTGTGTGTGTGTGTGTGTGTGTGAGAGAGTAGTCAGTAGTACCATTATTGCCATTCCTACAGATAAGAGGGCTCAGTACAATCTGTATTCATAGAGGAGTCTCATTGTATCCTTTACCTGATCAGAGCCCAGGCATATACATTTTGCCACTAGGATGACCTGGTTCATTTCCATTTAAAAGCCATGACCCTACCCTCACCTACTTCCCTCAGGTGATTCATTCACATCTGAATGAACCCACCACTGAATGGTGACTATATCATGCTTTTTTTGGTTTAATGAACGAGGTTTGTGGAAGCACAGCATGTGTGTACATTTGTAGTTCGGGTTTATCCAAGGATGGATTATGATTTCTTTTCAGCATGGTTTTAGCACATTAGAATGAATTGTGAGTAAAAAGCCAGTACAATGGTGTGACTCAGTGTTTATGGTTCTTGTTTGCTGGGTTGATCAGAATCTTTGGGAGTTATGACTGACCCTGTGCTGTGATCTCAAATGCCGACCCCAAAAAAGGATTTTGCTCTGTAGTTAATGGGTCTTTCTTCTCTTCACACAGTTAGGAATGTTTGCCAATGTTATCCCCAGTGCAGTGTAAGTGAATAGTTGATATCAGTATGTCAGCATGTAGCCTGGGAGAGGAACCAACACTCTGACCTATATGCTTCTCTGCTGCAGGGAAAAGAGACAAACATGCAGTAGGAGAGGCAAATATCGACCCTTGCATGCATAGTAATGCTTTTGTAAAATGTTGCTTACTTTTGAATTGGTTTAAATGTAAAATATAAAATGAAATTTTATTGTTTGTCACATTAACATCCACATTTTTTTATTTTATTTTAGTAAAAGCTTTACGTTTATTTACTATTATAGTTAATGGTGACCGATAAATCAGATATTAGATATGCCATGCTCCAAATTTGGTTTTGCTGAACCCTTTTACGTGTTTGTAATCATCAGGTATCAAATTCAGGCTATATATATATATATATATATATATATATATATATATATATATATATATATATATATATATATATATATATATATATATAAAAGCATCTTTTAATAAACATTTGAATAGTTTGTATAAATGTTTCTTATTTTTGTTTTGTTTCTTGTGTCATTAAATCAGTACTAAACAAATTATATTACATCATCTAACAATTATATCATATTTTTAGTATTTCCTAAAGTGGCCATGACAGAAAATTTTCTGCTTTACTGTCTAAATAAATCCAGAAGTCCAAATATACTTTCTTCCATTTGTAATAGTGCAGAATGTTTGAAAGACTCTTTTTTTTTTTTTTTTCTTTTCTTTTCTTTTTTTCCCCCCTTTATTCAGTCTCCTGATAAACACAGAGCACTAGAAGAAACAAAAAACTACACAACTCAGTCTCTGGCCAGCGTTGCCTACCTGATCAACACACTTGCTAATAATGTGCTGCAGATGCTGGATATTCAGGCTTCACAGCTACGCCGCATGGAGTCCTCCATCAACCACATTTCTCAGGTAAGTATTCTAACTGGATAGTTTTCTAGAAAGCACACTGTTATTATGAGGTAGTGTTGCTACAGCAATATCCAGGAATCACTCATGTCCTGAACGAGGGCCCCCCCCACAAAGATTTGTTTCACTTGTCCATTGCCGTTGTTCAAAAGCATGAAGCGCAACTGTAAAACAACCACAGAGACTAACCAATGGCAGCTTCAAATCATCCCTGTCGTCATGTTTCCGACATGATAGTCATTTTTGTAGGTGTTTGTAAGGTATATTATGCAAATGTACTGATGTGAATAGCCCTGCTATAGAGCATGACATTGCACGTTTATGATGTTTTATTTGGTTGAACACTGTTAGACCTGAAGCATCTCTGTCTCTTTATGCTGAAAATGATTGACTCATGATTAAAGAGCTTGACGAGCAGGCAACAGTAACAAATTCCCTCTGCTGTTTTTTTATATATAATCTGTCAACAGCATGCGATCTAGCAGTATTATAAAGTGCCATACTGCTGCTTCGCTAACACATTAATCAGCGTTATCTTTTCATCAGGCCTTTTTAACACAAGCTTTTTTGTGCATAGTGCTTCTACATAGCATTTCTGTTGAATAGAGACTGTGCATGTATTCTTAGATTATTGGTATTACAAGAAATTTTAAAACTTGTGTTGGGCAAATTTACTGCCTGTGTCTGTGCTATTTTGCTGCAATGAAAAAAGAAAAAGTTTGAAACTTTACATTTTTAAAGATTGTCTGTTTTTGTCATTAACAGACAGTGGATATACACAAGGAGAAGGTAGCAAGAAGGGAGATTGGCATCCTGACAACCAATAAAAACACCTCCCGTACTCACAAAATAATTGCTCCAGCCAATCCTGAGCGGCCGGTGCGTTACATAAGGAAACCTATCGACTACAATGTACTGGATGATATTGGCCATGGAGTAAAGGTACGATTACATGATCCAAAAATGCAGTTTTCTTCCTTAATAGATAACGGTGGAAAATTAATTAAAGTTTGAGTATATTTTCTAACTTACTGTGGTTGGTGTGTATTGCTGTTACTAACCAATGTTGTTGCATAACCAAGCGTCTAAACTGTCACTAACCTTTGCTTCTGTGCTTCCCCTGGCTTCTTTTTTCTGCTTCATTCTTGATTTAAGTGGTTGCTTAGGTTCAAGGTAAGGGCTTTATGTGGCGTGTTGTGAGCAGGTCAGCTGGTTTGGGGGAATAATCATTTCTTAAAATTGACTCATGGAAGTTTAACAATCAATTTTCTTCCCATTTTTTTCCCTCTGTATCTTATTTACCTCAATTATTTACCTCAAACCAAACTGAGATTTTTGTTTTCTTCTATGTAACAAGGGTGATCACAGTGAATCAAACTCCAAGAAATCAGTTCTTTACCATGAGTTATTAGCTTTTATTTTCTTGTCCACCTTTGCTTGATGTAAGTGTGAGCATGCATGTTGGTATTTCACGATTCATACACTGTGGTCCTTATGTGCCTGTTGCCCATATGTTAAGCTACCAAAGTGGCATAAGCTGCTTCCTGTCTCTGTGTGCCTAGATTATTATTTTCATGCCAACCCTCTGCCAATGGGAACTTTCACACTGATTTTTGGATTGGTGTCAGGAAAGTGGAGTGGCAAGAATGTGTGTGTGTGTGTGTGTGTGTGTGTGTGTGTGTGTGTGTGTGTGTGTGTGTGTGTGTGTGTGTGTGTCTCAGAGGTGGTTCAAGGATTTTTTTTTTCATGAGGAAGTGAGGGGGGAGTACAAGGTGGCCTTGTTGAGGTATTAACATGGTGGCCTAGCATAGGACATGTGGCTCAGGAAAACAAATCACAAAAAGCAGCAACAAAATTACAAACAGTAAAAATGTACCCTAAGGAATCTTTCTTGTGATGCAGTATCAATACATAATCAAGCTAAATGCAATATAAAAATCTATTGCTACATTGATGGATATTAAACTTTTAATATATTGCAACAATTATCTATTAATGTGTACAATATACAATACAATATTCATTTATTCAAATTAACAGAAGAAAGCTTAATACATTTGAGATTTGTCTTCTTGTTTGAGCATGCTGCATATTAATTTATGCAAGAAGTATAACTGGGCCTGAATTAAAGCAATTCTTTTTTTTTTAAAGCAAGACTTTTTTTTTTTTTTTCTTTTTATCTTTTCTACTGACTTTTTTTTATGTGGCCTATCGTGTGTGCTTGTTAATTTTAATGTATAGATATGAAAAGAAAACTTGTGGTTACAATAATGAGTATTTAAAATCGACTTCAATCTATGAGGTTTTTTAATGTTCAGTCTTACTGAAAAACCATTTAAAACCACTCAGATTCCCTCCTGCAGAACTGGCCTTGAAGTGTGCATTTGTGTTTGAATGTGTATGATGTACAACAAACCAGCCATAACATTATGGCCACTGATCAGGCATAATATTATGACACCAGCCTAATATTGTGTTGGTTTCTCTTTTGCTGAAAAAAAGTCCTGACCTGACAAAAAATAACAGCATTAAGTTCGTCAGCAGTTTGAGCTACAGCAGCTCGTCTGTTGGATCGGACCACACGGGCCAGCCTTCGCTCCCCATGTGCTACAGTGAGCCTCGGCCACCTATGACCCTGTTGCCGGTTCACCACTGTTCCTTCCTTGGACCACTTTTGATAGATACTGACTGCTGCAGTTTGGAAACAGGGGTCTAGCCGGTCGTCTAGCCATCCCAATTTGGCCCATGTCAAATATTTAAGCTTGCCCATTTTTCCTGTTTCTCACACATCAACTGGACAAAATGTTCTCTTTCTGCCTAATATACCCCACCCACTAACAGGTGCCATGATGATGAGATCATTAGTGTCATTCACTTCACCAGTCATAATGTTAACCTGATCGATGTGTGTTTGTTTATATATAATATATATATATAAATACACACCCCCACACACACACTCATTCACTATATATATGTATGTATAAATACTTATCCTATAATTTTATAATTTTGACTTTTATCTTTGTGTTTCAGGTTGGAAATCAGAGCATGAAAATGGGGGGTCTTCCTCGGACCACCCCTCCAACACAAAAACCGCCAAGTCCTCCAATGCCTGGAAAGGGAACCATAGGGTATGTACAGTACCTCAGTCAACCACCTCATATGTAGCACTTTGTTTGTAGGGACTAGCATTTTCAGTTTTTCTCAATAGTTTTCACCATGTTTATTGGATTGATGTGGGTTTATAGGTTTTAGGGTATTCTTCGCCTTAGAAAGCCTTTATTTTATTTTTATTTCATGTCATTAATTTATGAATTTTTATTCAATTTTTATTCTGACAGGAGACACTCTCCCTATAGAACACTGGAGCCAGTGCGTCCTCCTGTGGTTCCTAATGACTACGTCCCCAGCCCGACACGTAACATGGCACCTGGGCAGCAACAGAGTCCTGTGCGCACGGCATCACTGAACCAGAGGAACCGCACTTATAGGTACCAGTGCTGTCTGCCTTATGCCTCTTGTTCTAATTTGCCCACTCTCTCTCCTTTGTTTTCTGTTGACTAACTTGTGCATTGTGATTTCTCAAGGTTTCTTTAACCTTTATTTTGCTTTTAAACATATTCACCTGTTGCATTTAACTGTGTAAACTGGAAAGAATGTTGTATTAAGTCACAGATCAGAATATACATAGACTTCCATTATCAGAAAATTGACAGCGAAACTACTTGTGTTCTACAGGAATTTGGCTTCTATAAAAAAGCTTATCTGTAACTTTCTTTATTCCCCTTTTGTGTCTGCCTACTCCAAATTGTTTCTTTCTTTCAAAGCCTGAGATTTTTCTACCGTGTTTTAGTTTATGTAACTGTGCTCTACCAGCTCGGACTGTTAATAGGCCATCTGCTGTGTCCAACATAAATGCACTTCAGAAGGACACAATAGAGCATGTAGATAAAGGCTCGTTTGCATTTTTAATCACCTTTACAGGCTCGTTGTCATTAAAATGTTTACAATATGTTATTTTGTCAGTCATAAAGGCTGTCTGAACAATTCGTGATCTAAATTTTATATACATTTAAATTTTTTAAATAAATATAAATTGTATAGAGACTTGGAACACCTATAATAATTAATTGTAAAAATAAAAACAAAACATAATAATGAACTAAAATGATAACGAGGACTCAAGAACATAACGGAAAAAGTACCGTATTTTTCGGACTATAAGCCACTACTTTTTTTCCCACGTTTTGAACCCCACGGCTTAAACAACGAAGCTAATTTATGGATTTTTCCTGGGTTTTTCCTGGTTTCACAAATTTCAAGCCAAAAAACTGAGTGACATAACATTAGGCCAATGAAATTTCCGAACGGAAACGAAAAAACGCACCTCACCTGTGTTCTGAGCTGCACGACATTGGGAGAAAAAACTTCCATCGGTGGTGATTTTTAAACGCAACGATGCCAAAAGATAAACTCCTGAGAGAAATTGTTGTGAAAGGAATGAGGAAGACAGTGAACAATTACCTTCTTGGTAGGCTACTGTTTAGATACAAGCCGTTGTAACGCGTTGAGTCTGGGTGAAGGGAGAGCTCACTAACTCCAGTTGCAACAGTAATCATATAAGCACAGACAGCTTTCCAAAACTCGTGCTTTTTTATTTTTCTTGGCAACAGCGTTACGGGTTAGTCAGAGAAACTTAGAAATGAGCATCAGAAATAATAAGGACATATTCCTCGGTCATGCACACATGCAGTAATACCGGAAAAAATGCGGTGGCAGGCTATTCCCAAAATGCCGCTCTGCTCTTAAAGGAGCCGCAACATATTTCACCCGTTACACCATGTGACAGACACTGTCTTTCATTAAAGCCTGTGTAAAGTTCATTAGTTTTATTGTTATGTTTAAAATAAAAATCTTTGTCAAATTCAGTGGGTGCGGCTTATATATGAGTGTGCTTAATAGTCCGGAAATTACGGTACTATCAAGTTCATGGATACATTGATTGATATTGTCATTACTGTTGCCACGCAAGAGCGTTTTTTTTGCATGTTCTGTATGCATGTTAGCAAGTCTGTTTGTGTATGTACATTGTTACGGTTTTTGAATGCAGTCTATTGGAAAAGTCGATTTTGCTTATAAGCTCTTATGTTGTCTGTAGTGGAAGCAGTGGAGGCAGCAATCCCAGCAGTCACAGCAGTAGTCGAGAAAACAGTGGGAGTGGCAGTGTGGGTCTACCGATTGCTGTGCCCACTCCATCTCCCCCTAATGCATTTCCAGGTAAAGTTCTGTTTTGTTTATACACCCTGCTATTATATGTCTTATTTTTTTTAACTGCTTTTAGTTTCTCTACAGAACACTTACCTTTGAAATGTATTGGTCTGCAGACTCTAGTACTTGGTCGATTTTATTAACAGATTTATGCATGCATGTTCTTCTAGCTTGCTTTTTTTAATGTGTACCCTCTAGGTCGCAAAAAGTTAGCAATGTTTTACCTGATGTGTAACAATGTAACACCCCAAAACCAAAATACAGCCAGGGTTTCCCTTGGTTTGCTCATCTTTTCATCTTTGCTGTCTGTTTTTTGTTTTCCTCAATTCCAAATCCCCTGCAGCTGGTTCCACCAGCTGTTCCTCTGCTTCAATTAACTCCACCCAACCTTCTTCTGCTTGCTCCAAGTCTGCCCATACCCAGTCTTTAACCAACCTAACAGCTCCTGCTGAGCTTTCCCCTATGTTCCCCACTTCTGCTGAGATAGTAGCTGAACCACCTCCTTCCGTTCAACCCATTACTCCTGCTACGGCTACTGCCACCTTCTCTGCCTCTTCCTCATCTTCCTCCTCTACCTCCACTACCCCTGCGCCAGGTGAGTTTGCCCAACTAAGTCCTATCTCATGTAATTTTCCACCCTTGCCTGCCTGTGCTGTCTGAGACCACTAGCCTCTGAGAATGTCTTCTGATTACAGGGTCTTGTACAAAGAAATAACTTTTTTTTCCAGCTTCTTTTCATTTTGAATTCAGAATTATGGTTCTCATTAGACAGAAGTTTTTTTTCCTTTGTCCATGTGTCAGTGTTAAATCCACCTAGCCAAATCAGTCTGTTCAGTCATGAATTGGATTCCATGCCAACTTTGGTAACAAGGTACTGAGAGTCCTCAGAAAAGCATCTACTAAGCCAAATCTTATTCATCTCAATGTGAGCAATCAATTTTGCACCGACCTCTCTGAGTCTCTCTAGCTTCCTTTAATGGCCCATCTAAACACTTTTTATACAGGCATTTAAAACTTTATTTTTAACCACTATCTTTACACATACACTAAAGGCCTCGAGATTCAAAGACTTACTCAGTTCTTCAGGGTTATATGGTTCATGCTAACTACACAAGTTCTCTGATCCTAGCTTCATCCTGGTATTAATGTATGCATGTCTGTCTATCTTCTACTGGGTGTCGACTTAACCTTCTACTAACAGGCAATTACAGTAATTATTCTTTCACAGTTACAGTATTAATTTTTATTTAAAGGAAGGATTCCCACCCCTGGTCCCAACACTGTGGTATGTTTTTGTTCTCCTGTTCTTTGCTGTTGCTTACACAGGCACTGCTCCTCAGTTCTACAGTATGAACAGGCCTATTCCCAGACAGATTACTCCCCCTGTTGGTGGCTCTCTGCCTTACCGCCGCACACCCTCTGTCAGCAGCCAGTCTTCTATGCCTGCCAGTCAGCAGAACGGAGGACCATACTATAACCAGGGCCAAGGTAAGGGACTTCCACTCTAAAATAATCCATGGTACAGTGTGCTCTCTACTGGTCACTTCAGTTGGCACATGATCGTGTGAAAAGCCTTAGCTTCAGAAACATTACATCTTAACCTCTTCACTTATTCTCATCTGAGCTACATATAAGTATATGTTGTAGCATATTATATACATATATATGTATATAATATGCTACAACATACTCTTGCTGTAGATATTTGGTTAGTGTGTACTGTCTGTATGGTTGAGTTCCAGTTATTTCATACATGTTTGTCTCCACATTAAAATGACTACCTATTCTTTCTCCTGTCTTTCTTTGATCTTCACCTCTCATTCATCTGCTTTGGTTCATCACCCACCACACTCTGGCCCTTGCTCTGATTTACACACCTGCTCTGCCTTTTGTCTCTGTCTCTTTACTTCCTGTGTGGTGTGTGCTGAAGCCTCAGTGGCACCCCCTCCCCCCTCCATCCTGCAGATTACTCCTCAGCTCCCTCTCACGGGTTTCGTGGCTCGAGTTCAGGAGACCAGTAAGTGGTTTTGAGCTTCACTGTTGTGCAGATCTTCTTAAACTTTCCAACAGTGTAGCAAATTTTGTCTGCTTCCCAGAGATCGGTGTTGCTAATCTGTCTGTCAATAAGAAGAACATATGGTTAATACCTGGAGAACCTATGTTGGTGCATTAAAATGGTCATACCCGATACTACAATCTGCATGCGTGTCTATGTGCCTTCATAAAGAATGAAATGTATCTACAACAAATGCAGCTTTGTTGCACTTCTGTTACAACTATTCTTGTACCTCCTGCAAGGATAGGCTTGCATGGCATTTCTATTTTTAAAACACTTAGGATTAACTTTGGGCCTCAAGTTAACAATTTTTCTTCTTAGTTTCAGATGCACCTCCTCCACCTCCTCCTCAAGAGGAAAGTATGTTTCAAGAAGTGCAGCCTCCTCCTCCACCCCTGGAGGATTATGAAGAAGAGGAGCCCTCGGTGGTGGAATACAATGACCCGTACGCAGAGGAAGACCCACCTTGGGCTCCATGTGCTTACGTAGAAAAAGGTATTCAGCTCAGTTTTATTTAGATTATATATTTAAAAGGGCACTAAAACATTTATTTTTTGTACTTAAATATCTTAAAATTCCTACTACTGTGACTGGTAAAGGGAGAGAGTTAGCTGATATGATGGAGAGGAGAAAGGTAGATATGTTGTGTGTTCAGGAGACCAAAGCGAAAGGGAGTAAGGCCAGCAACATTGGAGGTGGATTTGAACTGTTCTTTCATGGTGTGGATGATCCTGAAGGAAGAGTACAGTAAGAGTGTAGTGGAGGTAAAGAAAGTTTCTAATAGTGATGAACATGAAGCTGGAAGTTGTAGGGGTGATGATAAATGTCATCAGTGCCAATGCCCTACAAGTGGTTTGTAAGATGGAGGAGAAGGAAAAATTCTGGAGTGAGTAAGATGAAGTAATGGAGAGTGTACATAGTAATAAACAATTGGTGACTGGGGAAGACTTTAATGACCATGTTGGTGAAAGAGACAGAGGTGATGAGGAGGTTATGGGTAGGTATGGCCTAAAGGAGAGGAATGTGGAAGGGCAGATGGTGGTAGATTTTGCTAAAAGGATGTAAATAGCAGTGGTGAACATTTTATTTTAAGAAGAAGGAGGATCATAGGGTGACGTATAAGAGTGGAGGAAGGTGCACACAGGTGGACTATGTTCTATGTAGGAGATGCAACCTGAAGAAGATTGGACACTGTAATGTGTTGGCAGGGGACAGTGTAGCTAGACGGCATCGGATGGTGGTCTGTAGGATGGTTTTGGAGGTGAAGAAGAAGAGGAGGAGAGTGAAGACTAAAAGATGAATAAGATGGTGGAAACTGAAGGAGGAAGACTGTAGTGTGAGATTCAGGGAAGAGGTCAGACAGGGGCTCAGTGGTGGTGAAGAGGTGCTGGATGATTGGGCAACTATTGCAGAAGTGATAAAGGAGACAGCTAGAAAGGTACTTGGTGTGACTTCTGTAAAGAGAAAGGAAGACAAAGAGACCTGGTGGTGGAATGAGGAAGTGCAGGAGGGCATAAGGAGAAAGAGGTTGGACATTTTGGAGACAAGGTGAGAGAGGCCCGATTGAGATGGTTTGGACATGTGCAGAGGAGGGACATGGGGTATATCGGTAGAAGAATGCTGAGGATGGAGCCACCAGGAAGGAGAAAAAGAGGAAGACCAAAGAGGAGGTTTATGAATGTGGTGAGGGAAGACATGCAGGTGGTTGGTTTGAAAGAGGCAGATGTAGAGGACAGGGGGGTATGAAGTTGTATGATCCGCTGTGGCGACCCCTAATTGGAGCAGCAGAAAGAAGATGTATTTAGAATATGATAGCCACTATAGTGTATATATACTTTAAATATTACAATATATATTCAGTATATACATGTTGTAACCTGTTCTTAAAAGTAATGTCAAGGTTTAAAGTGTCTTTCTTATAAGCAGTGCTGGGAATCCACTCCCCACTATCCATAAATTTAGCCATTCTGTAGCTTTTACATTTATATGTACATAAATCAGTTACTTTTCTTAATGACTGAATTTTTTTTGCCCCGAATTATGTCAGTGGTGGCAATCTATGACTACACACAGGACAAAGAGGATGAACTGTCATTCCAGGAAGGTGCAATCATCTATGTTATCAAGAAGAATGATGATGGTTGGTATGAGGGTGTGATGAACGGCTCTACTGGACTCTTCCCTGGTAACTACGTGGAGTCCATCATGCACTACACAGAATGAAGCTTGAACCAGTGCAGTCAGCACTAAAGCTAACACAAACACGGGTCTAACACACAAACAGACAGCTGTTACAGCAGATGGGTTAGATCAAATGTTCAAGCATGGTGTGATAGTCAATTGTGATAAGCGTAAACTTCTACAGTTGAGAAATTAAAATGGACAGTGTGGGCTTTTCACTACGGACAGAGGGGATGAAATGCAATAGAGTATAATAAAATATACTAACAATAAAATCCTGTTACACTAATGTTTGATGAAGGGTTTGGAGTACAACCACTATTTTGCGTGTTTGATTAAGAAGAAAAGATATGAAGTAGTTTTGCGATCAAAGAAGTTTCATATACTAAAGATGGCAGTGCTTTAAAAAAAAAAAAAAAGAAAAATCACTCTATTTTTGGTATTTCATTCACAGCATATTTTCTGAAAGTGTTATGAAGATAGTAGTAGGTTTTGCAGAAAGAAGTTGAAAAAGGGAATCACTACATACATATTCCGTAGGACAGCAGTTGACAATGTTATAATTAAAGCAGGGGACAGACAGGAGTTCATTAGGAGGTAAAATATATAAAATGTGTACAAATGGATTAAACAGGGACTGGTTATCTAATTGGATTTTGGCCTCCCATGTTCATATTTCAACCCAGGAAACAGAGGACTGTAGTTTCACAATTTGAACAGCATTTCATATGAAATGAAAATAATGGTTTATGCTCTTGGAATAACAATGAGTCCAGGTAGAAGCAAAGTTAAAATATTGGGAACAAATTATCCTAATTTGCAAAGTGCAGGTCTCCTAATGTAAACCCCCCGCTGTTATATTTTCGCCTACATTGGGCAGATACACAATGCATATCTCCTCAGCAAAATACACAGAAAAAAAAATCTGAAAGAAAAAAATATGCAGTATGTTGAAGTAAACCCCTTTTTTTTTTTTTTTTTATTGTATGTCTTATGTAGTGATGCTAACAAACTAGCCAAGTTGAGTTTTAATATGATGTGTAGTGCTACATAAATTGCATGCTCAATAAAACATCATATTTTAATTTAATACTCTTTTTCTTTTTACCTTTTAGTTTAATTATATAGTTTAGCAATAGTTTATGCTCTTGCTAAGAATTCCACAGTGTGAATTTGCAGTCGGGTGCCAAAAGTGTGTTTAAATAAATATATATATATATATATTTTGTGCCATATTGTGGTGTTGAAATGCTTCTATAATGCCTGATAATTCTGCTTATTATTACTTCCTCTGTACCACATTCACTTTCTAAAATGCTTTAGCTGATGTTCAGCTCTGGATTACAGCAGGGATGTGTAATTTTCCCCACAATATTTGTAAACAATTTTCAGATAGTTTACAAATTAGGAAAGGACCGAGTAAGAGCAAGGTTGAGGAGCAATAAAATGGCAGCACAGTTCAAATCCTTTTGAAGGGTTTGCAATAATGCAATAACGTGGTGAAATAATGTGTTTAAAGATGTTAATTTTGTATTTGCTCAGTATTGAAAGCACATAGTTTTGCAGATGAAATGAAAACGGTTTTGTTTGTGCAGGCAGCCATATTTATATTTAAGATGGGACCATTACTGTCTTAAAACCAAACACAGATGAATGAAAACCAAGACTGAGTTTAGTTTTGCTGTTTCTAGAGATTTTCAGAAATTATACATTTGTGCATTAACAAAAACAGTATATATATTTTTATTTCCATATGTGTGAGTGCAACTGTGCACACAGTGCAGCTGTTAGTATGCTGCATTTTTCTTTTACAGAGCTTATAGAGTGAATTAATTTGGTATTTGCATGCCGCTGTTCTGTGCATTTGTTCACATGTATGAGTAATAGTGTTGTTTTAAGGCCGTTGTCACTCTTATTAGCACAGCAGTCTGTCTGCTCTGAAGCTCAAACACTAACACAAGTGTGATAAATGTTACAAACAGCATTTAACACAAGCCTGTAAAATGGGACCACTTAATATTATAGCTCACTACTCGTGGCACCATCCAGACCAAAAAGAACAAACACAGATGGATAAAATATATCACAATAAAACCTTTCGCTCTGTTCATGTGTGGCTGTGTTTGTTTTCAACACTCTGCTTTTTGCCATCATATAATAATCTCAAAAGACTATTACATAATTACTGTTAAACATTTCCATTAGTGGTGGGTTGTCATTTCTGCTGGCATCAGAATCACTGGCAGGGTTAAAGAAATCTGCCTTGAGGCCTTCAGAATCAAAAGTGTGGGCATCTGTGGCTTCACATGCATTCCAATAAAGTTGTTGCTTTAACCAATCAGATTATGAGTTGGAGACACCTGGACACTATTCAGAGCTAGAAAACTGCATCTGCAGCAAACTGCACAGGCTCAACTGCACAATATATTCATGTGGATTTAATTTTTATTCCACAATGGCTGACAAAGTATAAGAAATTAATTTGTTTGCAAATATAAGGCCATTTTCAAAAAGGAATTTTTAAGAAAAGCTGGATATGGTGAGGAAGTCAGCCAAAGCAGTTGAGATTTTTTATTAAAATTGGAAAATATTTTTTTGTAGAATTTGCACAAAACCACACAATTTGTCTTAATTCCAAACAAAAAATTGTAATGCATGGAAAAAATTAATAGAAAACCCGAAGTGGACTGAAATTTTGTAATTTTTATGAGGTTAACATAAGGTTTCACACCACTGAAAGCATAGTAGTGAAATGCACGGCCTGACGTTGATTTTCACGTTATGTCGAATAATACACCAGGCAGAAAAAGCCGGCAGTCAGGTGTTACCCTATACACAGCACAAAGTGTACCTGAGAATATTTATGCAATTTTCCAAAAAGTGGGATGGACACTGCATACCGATCGATCGCTTCTCTTTACAGTATATTTTGGGAAGAAAACCTATTAATGACCTCATGTTTGCTTTATAGCATCACTTTAGACATCCCTAAAACTTTTACATGCAACCCTAATAACAATTGCTTTTATGTTTAAATATTTAGGTTTATTTTTGGAATTTATTATTAGACTATTAAATGTGGGTTATTCAAATTGTGCAAGTGTTTTACTTTAGTAGCATAGAGTGTCCTCCAAAAAACTGTTTAGGCATCATGTGTTCGCCTGTTTTATAACTTGGCAGAGATTGAGGTTCAGATTGAGTGTTGCTGGGGCAAATACCTGATTCTGTTCTAATAGGACATCATCACTGTGGCTCTTCAATCTACATATTAAACAAATTTTCATCATCATCCATGAATCAAATAACAAATTAAAAAAGATACTGGCCCAGAATTTCAAACTGATATTCAGAATCTGAAAGATAAAAAGGAGAAAAAGAGAAAACCCAGTAGAAAGCCTTCAGATTAAATTCTTAAAATGTCTATAGGCAGAATATTGAATAAAAACAAGCTTACTATCCTTGATCATGATTAAATCCTTTTCAAAAGGCCAATGAATCTCTTTTTAATGTTCACAATTGGAATTTCCGAAATGCTGTACACTGCAATTTTAGTCACAAACCAGCAATTATCTTTATCTCCACATGGTCTGAACACAACATAATGATTAAACATGCGTTTGGAAGACAATAGAATAAGCAAAAGAATTCTCCTGGTGGCAGAACATTTTATGAAAACAGATTTTTTGATGTCTCTTTGTAGAAGCAGTCTTGGGTATACATACAAAGAATATGCAGTAACGCTCTACATTATTATGTGTTTAAAACAAAAATATTACATACATTCTGTGCTTTTTGTATGAGTAATGGTACTTGTTCACATGCTGCACATTTCTCAGGCATGTCCAGACACACTGCTTGATTATACAGCGCCTTTAAGTATTATATTTATTTATACACCCGCCATCCACTTTAATAGGAACACCTGTACACCTGCTCATTTATGTGGTGATCATCATGTGGCAGTAGAACATACAATCAGTTGTTCACACCAAACATCAGAATGAGAGGGAAAAGTGATTTGACATTAATCATGGCACAGATGGGCTGATCTGAGTATTTTAGAGACTGCTAAACGCCTTGGATTTTCACACACACAAGTCTTTAGAGTTTACAGTACATCAAATAGAAAAGAGAAAAATAACCTTCTGATATTGACGTTTCTATGGCCAGAAACGTCTCGTTGGTAAGGGAAGTCAGATGGACATGGACAGGCTGTATCAAGCTGCCAGTTAGTGTATATAGTAATGCAGAATAATCACTACATATGTGATGTGCAGAAAAGCATCTCAGCAGCCACATCAAACTTGATTTGATATGTTCTTATCTTATGCTGAAGTTCATCCACCTCAAGGTTTGATGTGTTGTGTTTTCTGAGATACATTTCTGTTTAAGTACATATAAGCATTTATAGACTTCCTGTTAGCACAGACTGGTTCAGTCATTCTACTCTGATCTCCCTCATCAACAAAGTCTAAACTTGTGATTGATTTTATTTATTTATATATATATATATATATATATATATATATATATATATATATATATATATATATATATATATATACACACTCACCGGCCACTTCATTAGGTACACCTTACTAGTACCGGGTTGAACCCTCTTTTGCCTTCAGAACTGCCTTAATCCTTCGTGGCATAGATTCAACAAGGTACTGGAAACATTCCTCAGAGATTTTGGTCCATATTGACATGATAGCATCACACAGTTGCTGCAGATTTGTCGGCTGCACATTCATGATGCGAATCTCCCGTTCCACCACATCCCAAAGGTGCTCTATTGGATTGAGATCTGGTGACTGTGGAGGCCATTTGAGTACAGTGAACTCATTGTCATGTTCAAGAAACCAGTCTGAGACGAGTCGCGCTTTATGACATGGCACGTTATCCTGCTGGAAGTAGCCATCAGAAGATGGTTAAACTGTGGTCATAAAGGGATGGACATGGTCAGCAACAATACTCAGGTAGGCTGTGGCGTTGACACGATGCTCAATTGGTACTAATGGGCCAAGAAAATATCCCCCACACCACACCACCAGCCTGAACCGTTGATACAAGGCAGGATGGATCCATGCTTTCATGTTGTTGATGCCAAATTCTGACCCTACCATCCAAATGTCGCAGCAGAAATCGAGACTCATCAGACCAGGCAACGTTTTTTTCCAATCTTCTATTGTCCAATTTTGGTGAGCCTGTGCGAATTGTAGCCTCAGTTTCCTGTTCTTAGCTGTCAGGAGTGGCACCTGGTGTGGTCTTCTGCTGCTGTAGCCCATCCGCCTCAAGGTTCAACGTGTGCGTTCAGAGATGCTCTTCTGCATACCTCGGTTGTAATGAGTGGTTATTTGAGTTACTGTTGCCTTTCTATCAGCTTGAACCAGTCTGGCCATTCTCCTCTGACCTCTGGCATCAACAAGGCATTTGCGCCCATAGAACTGCCGCTCACTGGATATTTTCTCTTTTTCGGACCATTCTCTGTAAACCCTAGAGATGGTTGTGCATGAAAATCCCAGTAGATCAGCAGTTTCTGAAATACTTAGCCCAGCCCGTCTGGCACCAACAACCATGCCACGTTCAAAGTCACTTAAATCACCTTTTTTCCCCATTCTGACACTCGGTTTGAACTGCAGCAGATTGTCTTGACCATGTCTACATGCCTAAATGCATTGAGTTGCTGCCATGTGATTGGCTGTTCAGAAATTTGTGTTAACGAGCAGTTGGACAGTTGTACCTAATAAAGTGGCCGGTGAGTGTGTGTGTGTGTGTGTGTGTGTATATATATATATATATATATATAGATCCAGTATCTCACCAAAGAAGACAATACTATGGAAATGAAACTTGGATATATTTGAGTCAATATGCAGTTTGTATAGCAGTTCATAAATAAATAAATAATTTAACATACAGCCATTATTATAACTGGCAACAAATGTGAGTACACCCTAAATGAACGTCAGATCTGTGTCCAAAGTGTCAATATTTTGTGTGAACACCATTGTTATCTCGCACTGCCTTAATCCTCCTGGACGTGGAATTCACCAGAGCTGCACAGGTTGTTTGGGATCCTCTTCCACTCCTCCACCATGACATCACAGAGCTGCTGGATGTTAGACACATCGCGCTTCTCCACCTTTCACTTGAGGATTCCCCACAGTGCTCAATAGGGTTCAGGTCTGGAGACATACTTGGCCACTCCATCACCTTCACCTTCAGCTTCCTCAGCAAGGCCGTTGTCATCTTGGCGTTGTGTTTGGGGTCGTTATTATGTAGAAATGTTGCTGTTCGGCCCAGTTTCTGAAAGAAGCGCATCATGTTCTACTTCAGAATTACACAGTACATGTTGGAATCCATGTTTCCCTCAATGATCCGCAGCTCGCCAGTACCAGCAGCACTCATGCAGCCCCAGACCGTGATGCTGCCACCACCATGATTGACTGTAGGCAAGACACAATTGTCTTAGTGCTCCTCACCAGGGCATCACCACACATGCTGGACAACATCTGAGCCAAACAAGTTTATCTTAGTCTCATCAGACTAAGACATAGATCCAGTAATTCATTCTCTTCGACAGTTTGTCTTCAGCAAACTGTTTGTAGGTTTTCTTGTGTCAGCTTCAGAAGAGGCTTCCTTCTGGGACGATGGCCATGCAAACCGATTTGTTGCGGTGTGTGGCGTATGGTCTGAGCATTGACATCGGACCTCCCGCTTCTTCAACCGATAAAACAATGCTGCAGCACTCATGCATCTGTTTTTTAAAGCCAGCATATGCACCGGACGCTAAGCACGAGGACCCAAACTTCTGGTTGCCTCGGCCTGAAGTTTAAAACCTGGTTATAACTTGAGCTTTCAACAAGATGATAAACCAAAGACATTCCCAAATTTCAACACTGCGCATAATATCTCATGTACTATGATGGATTTGAAATATACTGAAATGCTCTGTGCATAATTAAAAGGAAACCTTATATAAAGTAATGAAAGGGTGCTTAAAATATTCTGTGTGGAGAAGTGTTTCAAGATCCTGCTACATGCATCTCTAAACTTGTGAAACATTAAATGAGGAGACTTTTCTTTTACTCTCAGCATGGCAGTCTTAACAAAATATTAACAGTGACGGCACTGAACAAAATCTTTAAACTCAAATCAATTGCACTATTATTCATTTATCACTCATTTAAATGAAGGATACCAATAATTATAAAGTGCTAAAAGAAGGCTATAGACAGTTTCTCTGAACCACAACACCCTTTAGGTAAATCTCAGAGCTTTGATTAGCACTGTAGGGTGTTCACTGGGTGGTAAATTGCAGCTTTGGCTGGGGATCTTTGATAATCTGACTGCAGGCTGCTGTTCAGTCTCATACACTTCTGTGGAACTGCATGAAAAGAAGAGATTCAGCCAGTTGGAAAAATGAGATCAGCTTTGATTCTTGTTTTCTTGCAATGCCACTGCATGTCAGGTAGGTCAGAACGTTGATGGTTTTTATAGTCTTGTGCATTACATCTAGTTTGAAGCTCAGGCTTTATAGGTAGAGCATCTTTGAATAGTCTAAAACTTTTCCTAAATAAAACCAAACCCTCTGAACAGTATAACAGTAACGCTGTTAATAAATTTTCAGCAAAACAAAAAAACTGTTTGATACTTTATATAACACTTACAAAAATGACTAGTTTATCATGTTCTATCTATCTGTAAAAGGTTTTAACCCAAAAAAACCCTAATAACTAATTAATAGTAACCTATTGTCTGTTATAGCTGGAATTACCTGTGCTTTTATATGAGAAAAAGGCACACCTACTGACTAAACAGATATGAACATTCACCCAATTTTTGGTTATTGATTATTACTAAATCATTAAATATATACTTATCCACACTAGTAAGTCTAATTTTTAACTCAACCTATAAAATGAGATAGAATGTAAGAAATTAATTCATGAAATAACTCACATTTACAATACAATACTCGTACAACATACAATAATTTACAGCGAACACATTTTATTGTAATTCTCTTGACTTTACAGGATGGCCTCTGCTGAACCTCAGTTTTGCTGCAGACTCAGCGTTATCAGCATCTGTTGATGAAATGAACGCAAAATCTCCTACCTTCCATCTGTACAGAGCAACCCACAATGCTGTTACTCAGGTAATTCTGATGGTTTCGTTTTAAAATAGAAATGCAGAATTGGGATAGATCTTAAAAATTGGTATGTGATTTTTGAACATCCCATTCCACACTTAGTTTGCTGTTATAATAACCTCCACTAGATTTTTAAGTCTGATTTTAAAGATTTGCGCTTTATTCTGCAACAATGGCATAAATAAAGTCATATAACGATGTAGAGTGAGAAGGCCTGGGGGCAGCCTGCGTTCCAATTCATCCCAGGTGTTCAAAAGGGTTGAGGTCAGAGATCTAAATCAGGCCACTCAAGATCTTCTATTCAAAGCCATGTAAATATATTTTCATGGAGCTGGTATTGAACAGGTTTGTTTCTTCTAATTCTAGTGAAGGACAAACTATTTCTACAGCGTCTAGAGACACCTTATACAAGTCCAACTAATCTATTAACACACACGACCGAATCAAGAACTCTAAAATCAGTGCAATAACAAAAACAGGATGCAACTAATTGTAAATGTAACCACTTTAAGCATTCCTAAAGAGATATTGGATCTCAAAATGTTTACCTTGGTACAAATGTGAGCCTGAGCAATCTCTCTCTCTCTCTCTCTCTCTCTCTCTCTCTCTCTCTCTCTCTCTCTCTTTCTCTTTCTCTCTCTACTGGAAGGCAAAAAAAAAAAAAATCATACATAAATATTCCTGAAACATTAGTGTCCAAGTCATATCCTGGAGAAAATGCAGTATATTTTAGAAATGATTTTGGAGCAACATTGTTCCCCCTGCAAAAAAAAAATAAAAAATTATAAAAATCTTAATTATTACTGATCAGATTATTATTGATCAGAATCAGTAATAATTATAATTAAATAATCAACTACATATTACAACCATAAAGTCAGATTTATTTACATTTACATGTGCGGCATTTAGCAGACGCCCGTGTCCAGAGCGACGTACAAAAGTGCGTTGAGTCTCTAGCAATGAATAAATCTACACTGGTACGCTAGATTACAAACTTAATATAAATATATATTAATATCTAAAACAAGTAGCTGTTGTACTACTGATGATAGTTTGTAATTTTGCCCAACTTGAAAAATGCACTTCATCGGTTAGTTTCGCGTTTCAAACTTTTATATATAGTCACACTTTATCAACAGTCTCTAAGATTTCGGTGAAACACAAAAATAATACAAACAAAAATGTCTAAATATGAAACAAAGTCCCGAGTCAGAGAGACACGATACCAGCTGTAACTCGACCCAGTTTCTGGACCTGACTTACTACACACTCCAAAGAAAATCGGTCCAAATGAAACCACTAAAATAAAGCACACAAAGTGAGCATTAATCCTTAAGTACACATGATGCTAGGATAAATTTGCAGTTCATAACGAGGTCAATAAAATACAACTTTTATTGCGTTTCATCGCCATATTTAATTCTGTTATTTGGCGCTGGTTAGTTTACAATTAAGCCCAAGATGCCTGCATTTGTGATCCCGCCCATTCTCAAATCAACCAATCAGCACAAGCCAATTATGACCGACGTACATCTTAACAAATTAAACCACCTATATCGTATTGAACCTATAATAGAAATGATCGCTGGGTTAAAAACCTAAATGCTGATACATTCTGATTAATTTGGGCTCCCTTACACCCCAAATACACCTTGTGCAAAAAAACTGGCCATTCAGACCGAAGGTATTAAAATTGCCTTTGTTACCATAAATTATTTGTTGTAATAAACCCTCATTAAGCTGTCTAAATTATAGAACAGTGCTGCCCTCTTGTGGTTTCCTGGAGTAATACAGCGTCTCTCTCTTCGCCAGGCCACATGCCATGCACATTTTAGCGTTTTCATTTACCGAGTCAAACCCTTTTTTAGTTCAAATGTTAGGTTGTGGAAAACCATATTATGTACATGACAGGGTGAACTTCTGGGATCTGTAATCAAAGCTAAATATGATATTTTAGTGTCACATTGCATTGTAGTTACAACATGCTATTTTGTCATAGTGAAAAAATCTTTTCCAGTTTAAGCAGGTGGATATCAATACTTATGACCTCACCCTTAACTTTGGCATAAGGGAGACTATGTGTATTAAACCTCTGGCAGTTTCCCTAGACAGATGCCAGTTCAAGTGGGGCCTGAAGGTAAATCATAAAATAAATTTTTCCCCCAATAATCATTAGTATCAACTTATTAGTATTGAACCATTGCTGATCTCTCTCTCTCTCTCTCTCTCTGTGTGTCTAGCCTGAGCACAGGTGCAGTAGTTATGTCCGTGTTTCTAGCGGGTTCATTTCTCTGAGAGGAATGAGCTGTAGTGTGAACGCTGTAAGCTCCAGCAGTGAGGAGATATTCTTGTGATAAGAGAAGCAGACTGAACAGAGCAACATCTGTCCTGGAGCTCGCAGCTGCCCCGGAGTGCTGTTGTGACCAGATGGATCTCTGAAATTAAAGTGAGAAATGCAACAAGCAGATGCAAATTTTAACAGCCTTCTGTAAAGGTTTTTGCCATGTTTCCTCAAAATTTTGATAGATACTGCACTAAAAAGCTTTTTTTTTTTAAATAAAAGCTTATTGGCTTAAACGTGCTTCAGAATGCTACACATTTTTACTGTTTATAAATGTTTGCATATCTTGAGGTGAAAATAAAGATGAAGTCAAATTTATAGCAAAAAGACATTCAGTGAGTTAGATTAGATGTTTCAGAATCACGGGTTGCAAAGTGGTCAAATTATGTAGATTAAAATATTAATAGGAGAAAAAATGAATATAATGTCAGCCCCTAAGGAAGGTATCTCCCTCTCTAAGTGAAATATTATTTAATACCTTGTATACCCTACCTTTAATATCAACTTCCAAACTCTTCTGTGTCTCCTTTTTTCACCCAGGAACCAATAACTAAGCTTGTGTATGTTTCTTTAGCACGTGTGTGATGCCAGACTTAGTAGAAATCTTTAACTTAAGCAAATAAAAAATATATATAATTTCCACCTAATTATGCTACTGTTAACCACATAAACTATGGAATATCACAATTAGTTATCACATCAGTACCAAAAAACAGACACGTGGAAGAAAACAGCACTGGCACAGCTTTCTGCATGATTTACATATTTATATTGTTCAGTTTAAATGTAACATTTACTTCCCCATGTATCTTATCTTGAGCACTCCTGACTTTAACAACCATCATTAGCAATGTGTACCTATGGCTTCAAGAGTTTAGCCATTTTCCTCTTCATTTAAGCAGCCAAAAACACATAAATTATGTCAATGAATTACTGTTGTGACATCATAACCATGAATATCAGATCAGATTTAGGCACAAAAACATTCTTTCTCTGCTTGAAGATTTCCTTAAGTGCGCACCTTAAAGTAACCGCTCAACTTAAATAATAAAGTTTGTATAAAGTGATGTCAGGTTTGGTTATTTACCTTCACTTATAGTAAAATGCCAGCGTGTGCCTGCAAAACGTATTTAGATTCTTGTATTCTCTGGGAAAGAGAAACTTTTTAGAAATGATATACGAAGAACTTTGGTTAAGTACTAAAGGCAGGAATAGTTACAAAAGACAATTTCTTCCTGATAGCTACAAAGCTAAAGGCAGATGTTAAAGTCAGGAAGAGCTGCAGTATTTACAGATAGGCATCAGTGTAACCAACATAAACAGAGACAGAACACATCCATTTCCAAACACAGCCTAAAGAGTGCATCACGAAAGTAGTGGGTTAAATTTTTTAGCAAAATGTCTGAAAGTCTCTGTAAAATAAAGGTTCTATTTGAAACAGCAGAACGAGTTTCTTCAAAAATGGTTTTGACCAGTTGTATACTAGAAGGATGCAAAAATGTATGGGTTGAAAGAAAAAAATTTAGATTTGCACATTTAACAGAGGATAACTGAGGCAATACTACCAAGCCTTTGCTTTTTTTTCTGTGAGTTGACCACTCAACCAAACCACTTAGACAAAACACACATATACATATCTCTTCATTAATCCTGATTTCTATTCACGTTTAACGCATACAGTCAAGGGTTTAAAAACTAAACTTTAAAATAAGAATATATTTCAGGTATTAAATAATTTCATATAAAAAGGGTAAAAGCTCCCTCCCCACCCCAAAATTCCAAATACATCTTTTAATATACACGTATTATTCCCCTTTCCTCTTACAGGAGTCCATGCAGTACCTATTTATAATAATGGCAGAGTTTCTTTTTCTTCACACTATTTTGTATAACTGCTTACATGTAATTGCAAAGCGGCACAAACACGCAGAGAAGCTTATACTGTAGGTGATTTGGCTTGCTTTTTCATAGTGTGGTAATAACTTGGTTTAAAATGAGGAATAGTATTCTTAACATAGTCAGTTATGTTTATGTTATGGCCTGCAAGAGTCTATAGTTTGTATTGGAGAAAAGCAGATGAACAGCACACAGCTTCTAGTGCATGCCTCATCTACCACTCTCCGGTCAGTTTGGTGTTTTGGTCCCGTTTGGGTGGAGCTGGCGGTGGACCCCGCCGTAGCGTTGCATAGCCTGAGATATTGGCACCCGTGTAGCCTCCCTTTTTCTGCTGGCCCAGCAGCAGCTCTGGGGGAGGGGGTGGTAGTGCCATGTCGTCCATAGTGGCCACAGGGTCCATCTTGGCCGAGATGCGTGATGAAGTCAAGGAACTGTGTCTAGACATAGACTTTCTCTTTAAAGTCCTGTTAAGGTCCTCAAGAAAGTTGGGCTGGATGGAAAGGTTGCCTTTGGGGGACGTGGGGGGCATCTGAGAGGTAAATGGGGTAAGAGGGATCTGTTGTGGTGGGGGAGAAAGGACCAATGGTTCGGGGGTACCACTGCTTCTGCGCTGCATAGCCGGAGCAGGTGTTTTTCTCAAGGAGCTCTGCTTCCTTGTTGAAGTGTTGGAAAAAAGCTGTGGCTGAGGGTTTACTACAGCCACTTTGGGGGCTCCGGTATGCAACTCCACAGGTGGTGGAGGAGGCAGGAGCTCTGAGTCTGGAGGTGGAGGAGGAAAGTCAAAATCAGGTGGAGGAGAAGGAAAGTCTGAGTTTGGCTGGCAGGACTGACTGGGTTTCCCATGTAGAGCCAGTGGTAGGTTTGCCAAGTTGATCTTCCCTGGTTTCATTGATGCTCGGAAATTGAGTGAAGAATCCTTGGATGGCGAGCCAGTTGTAGAAGATGGAGTGGAGAATGAGCTAGGGGTAGGCTGGCTGGGCTGAGCAAACATGCTCACCAGGTCTTCCACTTTTTTTGACTCTTGGTACTCAACAGAAGAATTGGACTTAATGCTGGAGTTTCGCTGTGGGGTCGGAGGAGGCCTCTTAACTGATGCGCTGGTTGAAAGATTTGAGGAGGTGGAAGGAGATTTCTTCATTGGTGACCCTATCCTGGAAGAAGAGGGGCTGAGATCAGAAGGCAAAGGTGGGGGTGGAGGAAAGTCTAGGCTACTTTCTGGTGGGGGTGGTGGGAACTCAGGAGACTGGGGCTGTGCCGGTGCTCCTGGCTGCCATTTGGGCTTTGTTTTAACCACTGGAGGAGACACAGGGCTTTTAGAACCATCTAAAGATCCAGGAAACTGGTTTGCAATCTGTTTCACCAGGGATGATGTTGGGGAAATGGCAGTGGATAAAGGTGGTGCTTTTGAGGGGAAACTGTGCTGTTTGGGCAAGGTGGGTGGAGGCTGGTTGGGGCTTTGGCTACCAGAGAAGCTCTGCTGCTTCTTCATGGAGTTGGGTGGTGTTGGTGACAGAGGTGGACCTACAGGGGAGACTGGAGACATGCCATGTCCAGCTGGTTTAGGGGCTGTCTGTGGAGGAAATCCTCCAGTGAATGTTTTAGGTGGGGCAAGAGAAGGCATTGGCAGGGTCGAGAAACCCACAGGCGGTGGAGGTGGAGGAGGCTCCTCATCTTGGTTAAGAGAAGAAAAGTCATAATTCATATGGGGAAATTTCTGAGCCAGAAACTCTTGGAGGCCACTGGTGCTGAGGGGTGGAGGGTACTGCTCCGGAGGTGGTGGGGGAGGCAAGATTCCATTGCTTTGCATGTGATCTAATGGAGGAGGAGGCAAGTGCTCTTCCTCAGGAGGTGGAGGGGGGATAAACTCTGGCTGAGGGCTTGGTGGGCCTAATTTGAGCACTGCCATGGCTGACCCTGGAATGGGCATCGACAGAGGAGGTGGCGGTGGGGCTGGAGGTGGAATGGTGGAACCAGCTGCTATGTTGTTCAATACTGGTTTCACAGACTGAGGGGGAGGGGGTGGAGGTGCTGACTGTTGCTGCTGCTGCTGCTGTTGTTGATGTTGTTGCATGGCAGCCACTAGAGGGGTCTGTATGAAATGATTAGGGGCCTGGGAGATGTTGTGAAGCCTCGCAATGGTGCTGTACTTGGTAAACTTGGTGGGTGTGGAGTGGCAGGTTGGGTTGGGCAGGGGCGGAGGAGGTGGAGGAGAAGGGGGTGATGGTGGAGAAGGAGAAGATTGGGGTGACATGCTTGGGAAGCTTCCATGTGGTAGGACAGATTGAGGCATCTGAGGCAGATGGGGAAGTTGGAGAGGGTAAGAAGCTCTATTAGGCTGTGTAGGAGGTAGCTCCATTCTCATCTATGGAAGAAAGAAGAAGAATTGTATAAATTTTAATCTTCAAGTAAAATGTCCATGTTCAACTTTGCTCAGTATGCACACAGAAGACAACAGAACCATTTAAAAGAAATTGTTATGAAATGACATATCATATGTAAAATAGTAATAAGACAACAATTATCGACATGGCATAAACAAGCATTCAAAGCCATCCTGTAAATCACATTTACTTAGATGGACATGTACATTTTGAATAACACAGATTTCTTTTACTTTCCTGTGTAATAAATATTAAGAACTTACAGACCTCCGTTGTTGATGATTACCTTAGGGTGAACCTTTCTGAAGCACAATCCCATTATTGCACACACATAATTCTTTGTAAATACAACACAGTGCATTCAAGCTAAACTTTATAGCGTTAATCCTACAACATTACACTAGGTGCTTTGTGGGAATCCATTAAAACACAAGCCACTAACACCAATCTCTCACACCACATCCCAATTAGGCTGCATTCACCAAAGCACACAGGGAGTAAACAACTCTAGAGTACTAATTGATTGGTTAGTGGCCTCTAAGTTAGGTGAGGATAAGAGAAAACACCAGTGTTATGAGGGTTTTCACACCCTAACCTCAATCCCCACCAGTGCATAAGGGCATGGCCTTGCGAGACTTGAATTTTGCACCCTAAAAGAGGAAAGGAGAAAAGCACAGAAAATCAGCAGTCACCCACAGTGCACTGGCCTATTTGTGTTTGAGGTGCCAGTATATCAGACCAGCTCAAAAGAATATTGAGCATGCTGATCTTTGACTTTTGCTGATCTGAAGCAGCTTCAGCTGAACACAAATCGAATACATATGTGATCATAAGGAAAGCTAATTCATGCAGTTTAACTGAGAAGCAGATTTTTCTATAACTACATGAGTATCAATCTGAGTCTCAATGCTACACTTATTCACAAAATGCTGATCAAGGTATTTACTTTGATAAAATATTCTATATTAAATCACAGCTGCAAGAGCTGAGCTGATGAATAATTTGAGCATTTGGATAAGGCCAACATGTCCATGGTGGTTTACTGAGCTACTATAATATTAAAGGATTAGATAATATGTCTATGATCAAGTTATAATTTTACAGGACAGAAACAGAATAAGAGTGACAAGATGGAAAACAGTAGCAGATAATAGGAAAAGCAGCTAATGTTGAATTTTCTAGGGCACCTTGGATTCCTCTGCCTGGTTGCCTCTCTTCCAGGCTTCAGAGAAGATGGAGCTGACCACACTCTGAGAACGAACATGTCCAGAGGAAGTGGTCTCTGACACACCACTGTCTGAATAGTTGGACTGAGATTCTGCAAATATAAGTGAGATTTACAGTTAACTGTGCAGTTTTTGTGCAGTTTTTTTGCAAAAAAAAAACCAAAGCTTTGCTCTCAAGAATTTAAATCACATGCCACAATCCAAGATCACCTGGCAGACTGGATGAGCTGGAACCAGACTTCATGCTGGAGCTGGAGAGAGACGACCAGTCATGGGCCGCTTCGGTACGCTTCATAGCCTCCTGGTAGTTAAAATAAAGCTGCTTTCCATACTGCAAAAACACCACAGAACATCTGAGTTACTTCTAACAAAAAAAAAAACAAACAAACAAAAAAAAAACTGACTCATGTCACCATATACAAAGTAATACCTTTGCAATACGTATTCCATTGACCCACTGATGTAGAGTTCTGACATCTTCACAGCACAGGTATTTAATGTATTGAGACTTCTTCTGAATTTGTGGATGCTGAGAAAAAAAAAAAAATATTATAATGGAACTAAAAGTGTTACCAGGTTTAAAATCTTCCACATCACTCCAGGGGGCAGTACAAATCAATAGTGGAATGACAGCAGTTTTTGGGCAAATGTTATATAATCTCTACCTACTATAATAACCTTATAAACAAAGATATACCATGACTTTAAAATTAAGCAGGCCATAAAACCTTTTCAAGTGTTGTGGGATCAAAACCAAGTGTTTTTCAAAAAGTTTAAATCAGTGTTTTGGCTTCAGGAGAATTTTACAATCAATCATTCAAACTGTTATTTTACTTTCTTTCATGAATCACAAGAAAAAAATAGAGCACAGTGTACAGTTGTCTTCAATTAAATTGTAAAATGCATGCACAGAATTGCTGACTAATTATTATTATCATGCTTTGCATCTGTTAAAAGCATACGCACAATGTATTACAGTGTAACACTATTAGTAGCACCTACTTGATTTTCGTATCTTGACAGTTTGTTATACATTGTATAGTCAGGCTCGACTTTATTTCATCAAGTTTGCAGACTGAAGATAGAATTCAATGAGCCATCTGTATATTATAGCAATAGCATGGGATCAGATTTTATTATACTTACTTGTACTTAACCATGGCATGTTTCAGTTGGATATTTTAGCTGCACTTTTATAAATGCTTTTCTAAATTCTGCTTATGCAAGCATTTACAAATGCTGCTTAAGCACAAACTGAGTGTATTTTTTACTAAGCCACCTCTTAGACTGTTTATTTTGTGATGTGTTGAAGAGGAGTTGTTAGAGTTATGCTTATTTTTGACAAAGGTTTTAAATTTTTGCTGCTGTAACTAATACTTCTCCTGTGCAACGCAAATATAAAGTCAGATAAATGTTCATGCTTTATTTTGACACGCTACTTGGCCACTGCATGTGCTGTTTCATAATGATAACGTCTCCACTGTTACTCCAAAAGAGTATATAGTGAATAAAGCAAACCTTTCTATGTATTATAGGTCCAGACATTTTTATATATGAATATCCACACAGCAATAAACATCAGATCCTTTTGTGCTGTTAGATGTAGTTACAGTATTTGGAATTGGAAACACACATGGCGCAGTTGTACCTGATGCGGTGGTCATTTATGCACTCACACTCGTATTGGAATACTGATTTTGTACCTTAAGGGCCATGCAGTAGTCGGTGGGAGCCTTGTACTTGCTGCGATAATCGCGCCCCAGATACACGTTCACATGATCCAGTTGTAGGAAGCATGCCAGGTCTCTAGAAGTCTTCAGTGGATGGAATTGTGGGAAAAGTACAGAGAAATTTAACAAGTTGCAAAACAGTGTTACGGAGCTTAAGTGGCAAATAGACATTTCTTACAAAAGATATTTTTCATCTACAATGTTTTGTTTTTTTACATTAATTTTGAATACTAATGAATAATTTATGCAGGCTTTCTCTAAATACAGATCTTGGACAATTCTTTTTTTTTTTTTATCAGGTCTGGATTTACATTTAGTTAAGCAAATTTTCTGTATTTTCTCTATATCCATCCATCCATCCATCCATCCATCCATCCATCCATCCATCCATCCATCCATCCTTTAGCCTAAAAATAAAAATATCAAATGTTTTAAAGTGCTTTGCAAAAACTATTTACCTCTAATATATTTTCCATATTCTAGCTTCTTTGTTACAGAACATAACATAAGAAGAACCTGAGAAAATATGTTATGTTCCTTTTGTCTAAAATTAGATTTTTATCTGAAATCGTTCACATCATGTTAATGTAGATGAACCGGATTTGTGGTAGATGAGCATGTTATGACAATAAGACAGTAACCCTTTGACATAAAACCCCGCCCTGTTATGAAATATTAAATGTGTGTCCTTCTAGCAATACTGATTCGGCATTTCACTGTCAATCTATACACATTGTAATCCTTTACTCCTTTCATCCTTTGTGGTGTGCTGTGTTGTGTGTATCGGGAGGACTGTGTGATTGAGGCCACAAAAAGAACAACAGATGGAGAAATAAAGAGTGAAGAAAAAGAACAGAGTGAGAACTGACCTTGGCTTTGCCCTTTGGCACATAGTATAATCCAGAGGCTCGTAAAAGAAAATAGCGCTTCTTCCAGGACTTTTTACCATCGTCTTTAAGCCAGAGCACCCCCTCCATCTCAGGCACACTGATTGAGCTTCCACAAAAGCACTCCTTCAGAGACGCAAAAAAAATAGTTTCTATGAACTATATAATTCAATGTGTCTTCCCAGAAACAAGGTTTTTTGTTTGTTTGTTTGTTTGAGAGATAGGAAATTAAGAACTTTACAGAACATCTTACCTCCAGCAGAGCTTCTTTATTTCTGTCAGTCATCTCGCATGTCTCTTTTCGGCCCAGCAAATAGTTCTGTCAATGAAGAAGCGGTTAAATAAGGTCAGAATATACATTTTGCAAAGCAAAACTTAAATGAATAAAATTAAGCATTAAAAAAAAAAAAAAAAAAAAGGTAAACAAAAAAGGCTGCAAGCATGACAGAGCAACACTAAACTTGACAACAAGCCAGATAAGACTGATTAACCTTGTACAGCCTGTGAGAAAGGGTGGGTCCTTTGAGTCTCACACTCAATCAAATTGTGTATTTACACCAGACTGACTTTAGGTGACTTCTATCCACCACATCAAAAATTTTATAATTACACTCTGAGGAAAAAATTGGTTCTATTAACACAAAACATGTTAGAATCCACTTCATATTAACGCATATAACAGCTTTTTTCATTCTCTCTTTCATCTGTGGGAGGTTGTTAAAATATGTTCAGGTCTAAATGTGTTAAGTTTACCCCAAAATATACATTGTTTGGTAAAAGGAAATCTAAGGGAAAAGTGATTCTGTATTACTACATGTTGCTTCAGACTTTACAGTGTCGAATTACAATTACTAAATTTTTTTGCTCGGCCTATTGCTTTTGACCTAAAGTATATATGAAAAATGTGATGTAATGATAACATATTATGAACAACAAGGAGTCTGGTGTATGAGCTAACACTCAACTAAGTATCCCAATTTAAGAAAATAATACACTGAACAATATGCTAACATTAACACAAACTCTGTGTCATATCATTCTTTTTTTCGCAGTATGATAGTGAGGTGTAAACCTAGCTTGTTGTTTTGGATATGGTCCAAATGCTTCTACTAGTGAACTATCAGGATTTGAGATTTATAACTTTTAAATTTCAAATCCACTCCTACATTTGAACTCTTCCAATATAGGAAATGAATGCTCACCTGATAGTAAGTGAAAAAGTATTTTTAAACTGTAGCTGTGGGACTACAAAATATGAACTATTTTTGCAATCTAAACCAAATCTGAATTTGATATTTGATTGCATTGATAGCTTGATGCAGCCCGTGTGAACACAGACTACAGGCATTGTGGTGAACATGTTTTGTGCCGATCCTTAAATCTTACCTGTGGGTTCTTGAAGAGAGCGTATTTCTCAATGCGTTCAATGAACATAAGTCTGTTGGTGCTGTCTCTGGTCCAGTTTAGCAGGTTCTCCACCAAGTTCTCATGGTCCTCAAAGATTCGCTCTGGAAAACAATGAAATAAATATGATGAGAAGGAGAGTAAAAAGGATAAATCAGAATTATCAGCATGATCAAGTTGACCAAGCCAGATGTTCTCAGCAATTAAATGTTCATTGGTAAACAATATTTTCCCTAAGGAGTATCTGGTGCTACTGTAAGAGCACCAACTCACTCACTTAGATTACTAACACACATCCACATTGTTCCAATGACATTTACATTCCCCACATCAGTAAACTGACACCCATTAATCACTCCTGCTCCTTACACATCCCTAAATCTCTCCTCTGATATACATACACACATCCTCTTCTTACCCGGAGCTTTTCAAATTGAAGTTGATTTCATTTGAAATCCAGGAGAAACACAGGCCTCTGTGGAAATCAAGTCAAAGAGTCCAAAAAAACAACCCCCCCCCCAAAAAATGAAAATGGTTAAATCCTAAATCTGAGAAATTACTTTAGGAAATATATTAAAGCCTTGTTTGCTGTTTACACTGCTGATCCTAATACTAATAATAGTGTGGGTTTCATGCAAGTAGAACTGAAACCTTACCTGAACACATACTCTGAAAAAACAAATTAGCTATAACAGACAATACAAGCTGGAGAAACCTGAAGATCAGGCTTACTGATCATTTGTAAATATGATAAATAAATGACAATATATATTGTAGTTCTTATGAGTAAATTAACAAAAGAACAAAAATAGATCTATAAATAATGTATGAAGCTCATGCTACTTATTATCCTGTTTATAGATATACACCTTTACAAAGTAACCTATAATAACACTCTCAGTCTTAACCTTACAGTATGTATTCTGGGCCAGCACATGTAAAGACACACCATGACACTACCACACAGTGAACAACACGGCAGTCAAACAAAAAGAGCTGCAGACAGACCAGGAGAGGTACAGGAGACAGAGAGAGGTACTACCAAGTGGAAGCAACTGAAACCTATTTTACTGTTAAGGGGTTTAAATTTATAAATACAGGTATTTATAAAATTATCATCTTTAGAATCCTAACTTAATTTTATACTCTATGTAAGGACCTTAACATAATGTTAATAAATCAGGCAATTTGTGGCTTTTTGCCATGATCCTGCAAAAAAAACTCTCATAGGCCATATATGATAACTACCATTTCATTTTTCATTCAACCAGTTAATGATTCCTGAGAAATACTAATAGCATCAGCCAGTGTTGTTCTGTTCCAGCACTCACCCATTTGCAGTTCGCTGATCATCTCCACCAGAGACCAGTCCAGACTGTAACCACAGTGCGATTTGTCCAGCAGGCTGTCCAGCACCTGACGCACCGTCTGCCTCTCATCCACCATCATGGTTTTGGAGCTTTCATCCGAAAGGTGCACCCGGATCACCAGCTGAGAAAAGCAGGAGATTTGCTCTTAGTATTTAGGCTGACTGATGTCAAGGAATAACTTAAACTTCTATCATAGCTGTATTGCTTTATTAAACTACGGATTATATATATATATATATATATATATATATATATATATATATATATATATATATATATATATATATATAAGTATACACACACACACACACACACACACACTGATTTAAACTTACTGTATTAAATGTCAAACCAAATCAAACCAGCTTAGAAACAGAAATAAAAGCCACAGAGACAAACTAGTCAAAATTCCACTTTACCCATAATCCATTTAATTCAGAAAATACATTTAAATCCTCCATTGCATGAATGAGCGACAATAAAATGTCTATAAGCACACACTTGTACAAATCACTTTCCATTACTCATACATTCAGCATGTTCACACTGACCTACTTCTGTCAGCTCAGAGTTGGTGCATTTCCAATGCAACCCAGCAAAAGCACCATTTCAATCACACATAAACACTTACACTCTCTACATAACCACAAACACTTATTTATGAGCTGGTACAATCTGAACAGAATGATAGGAAACTGATGACAGATTTTCTGACATTAACTCATGATCTCCTTCACACATGTACAAAGACACAAAGATTAATTAAACAGGGAAGACGTTTTTCTGTGAGAAAAGATAAAATGGTCTTCAATTTATTATTGCTGGTTTTCAGGTTCGCATTGAAGTCATCTCAGAAGGCATCAGATAAAGTACATGTTTCATGTCATCATCTATACTACAGTGCAATAACAATCCCTGCCTATGAATTAATTATCATTTTGATTCTGTTCACTTTTTTTTTCTTTTTATGTTTTTAACCATCTACAGGATTTTAAACACAAATGTATGAGGATACACACAAAAGAGAATGCACTATTACACCATATAGTGTAAAAATTAATTTTAATTTCAACATGAAGTTAACCATTAACTAGTGAACTTATCAACATATGTCAACATATGCTCACTGATAGGGACTTGAGTGCAAAACTGTTTGTGGCAATTGCAGCCCAAATGTTATCATAGCAACTGTGGACCTAAACCATCATAGCAAAACCAAAACCTTTGCAGTTCAAAGCTATTGTATAGAATAGTCTTTATTTGTCACATATACATTACAGCACAGAGAAATTCTTTCTTTGCATATCCCAGCTTGCTCAGAAGCTGGAGTCAGAGATGATACAGCACCCCTGGAGCACAGACGGTTAAGGGCCTTGCTCAAGGGCCCAAGAGTGAAAGCTTGGCAATTCTGATCCCATGCCTTTCTGATAAGTAACCCAGCGCCTTAACCACTGAGCTACCACTCCCCATGGATTGGTGGTTATGAAGTCTGGAGGTGTGCATGCTCTCCCCATGTCTACTCTCAAAAATATGCCAGCAGATGGACTGGCTGCACTAAGGTGTGGTTAACCTGGTGTGAATTAGTGTGTGACACAGATTATGCATGGTGCCCTGCTATGGACTGGTGTCTCATCTAGGGTGTATTACTATCTAGTTTCCTAGTGTTCATTGGACAGGCTCAGTCAACGACAATCCTGACCACAGTTACTGAAGTTGAGACATGATTGTGATCTAAAATACATTAGTCTGCTGATCAAAATTAAAGAAGGAAATTTTATTTATTATTGATCAAATATATTATGATTAAATATTTTATTTTAATAATTATTATTCAAAATGCTCACCTGTTAGACAGTTGGATATTGTTCCAATTTGCATCATTCATTCATACTTTTAGGTTTAGCAAAAAAAAAAAAAAAAAAAAGCAAACTAATTTCTTAAAACAAGAAATCATTGGCTTCAGGGTCAGTTTGCCAGTGGTAATGAATCCTAACATTTTATTACATTTTATGCTTCCATGCATGTTTTAAATACGCATTTAAGATTCTACTCTAAGAGATTTCAGGATTTATGTATGTTTAAAGGGCAGCAAATAGAGTGTGTGCAGTTCACTGACATGACCCAGAAACCAACAGTGCATCTGGTCAGCAGACCCACACAACATAAAACAAATAATTGTGGCTAATAGTTGAAAGCATGTAAACATGTGCAAACACATGCAAACACAGAAATGTGCTTAATCCCCTCCATGTGTTGTTATTGTTGTCACTGACAATGCTAGTCACGTGTCATTCGTTTTTGCTTATTCCTTTTAAGGTAACCTGAAACACTTTAACACATTATATAAACAAATGAAAGAGGAATGTGTCCAATGCAGACAGAACATTACAAGCCAGTTTCATCAAATGACTGTGTGAGAATGTGCCGAAAAAATCATTAGCAATTCTGTACTGCACTGATCCTTCAATGTTAATCTGCTGCAATGACCTACTTCTGTTCTGTCCAGGCTTTCTGTGCAAAAAAAACCAAATCCATGCTTATATGGTGCTATAACAGGAATCTTCATGGTGATAAATCAATAACTATGCATTATAGGGTGGTAGTGAGTGCAGCCTGTACTAGGGCTGGACAATACAATAATATATCAATACTGTATCACATTTACTGTATTTTGGATGTTGTCAGGTGTCACAACATGGAACGGCAAAAAAATAGTAAAAAAATCAACTGAACTTTGTTCGTAAACCTCTGTAAAGGGAACTATTGAGAGTAGAGGATTTTAACTAACAATACACAAGCAAATCTTTTATACAAGACAAGAAATTAGAAAAAAAATCAGATAAAATGTACTTAAAACTATGTCTGTCAGACCAAATGTCCAAAACTTATTAACATGACTTTATCTTTCAAGTATTACATTTTACAATAATTTTGCCATATTGTGTACAAAAAAACAAGAATAAGAAACTTGTGAAAGTGTTTGTCTAATTGTTTTCTTTTTAGCACTATTTAATACGCAAAGTGAATTATATACCAATATGAATAAGAACTCACACTCAAGAAACAATGTATTTTAAGACAAAAAAAATATGCAACAGCAAACTCAAAGTCTTACATCATGGATGATTCCAGACCTAAACATTATTTCTGTCCTATAGGACAATTGTGCCCAGTTTTAATGAACGACTTTTCTTCTGTTGTGTTAATGTGTCTTTGTGTATGCTGACTCAACAGCTGGTAGTTAATGTTAACCTCGTAACAGTGATCCCTGAATAACCCTTGGTGTTTTACGTGATGTTACATGCATTAAAATTATAATCAACAGTGGAATAAATGAACACCTAATTAAAAATTAGTTACTAAGGCCATGTCAACTTGAATTCGATACAATACAAATTTAAATACAGTAATAACTGTAATAAAGACATTTTAAAGATATTCTAGGAGACAAATTACGTTTCACATAATGAACAATAGTGCATGTTTCATGTTTGTCCGAAAATTCTCACCTTTTTAACCTGCGCTTCCTTAATCTTCTCCAGAGCGACTCGTATCTTCTCTGCTTTAATTTTGGCAGCCTGTTCCTCCTACACACATACACACTTTATTTTACTACATAATTAAATAAAACAAACATTACATAACTAAAAAAATGAATTCATCAGAATGAATCCTGATACGTTTCCTTGATTACACTGTTGCTATACTCCAACTGTACCTGATTTCTCCAACAAGAAGACATTTTAATTACAGATTCAACCAGGCAGGCAGTGTCTCTGATGTTTAGATCCAAAGAGCTACACATAAAAATGACTCAAAATGAGTAATTTTCTTAATGTATGGAGGATCTGTTGAACAGCGTAATAGAGAAGGCTGTTCCATAATCCATGTATCCTTGTTTCTGGAGTTCAATATCAGAGAAAAAGAGGTGCACACAGGAACAGGAATCACCAATACTGTCCACTATAATCTTAATTTAACACCATAAATGACATGCAACAAGCATGGATTCTTGATATAAAAAGAAAGAGAAATCCTGGAAAAAAAAAAACACCACCACATCCATGCCAGACATTAGAGAGAAGGAAAGAGAGTTAGGAGAGGAGGCGGTCCGTAATCAGTATCACACACACATATGCCCTCCCCTTTTGACTAACCACGCCCATTTAATTTTCTCTAGGAAGCACAATCTAAAGCCTTTTCCTTTTCTCTGTGCATGGGTGCACAAGCGTGTATGTGTGCATGCTTTCCTGTGACAGCTGTGCAGCGGGTTTAGGATCACGTCGAGCCACAGTGTATTATCCTCTTTGTGTTGCAGTGTCTTGCTGGGACACACAGTTACATGAAGACTAAACTTTACTGCCTTCAATCAGCTCACAATTTTTACAACTTTTTTTTCCACACAGCTGTTTAAATTCTTGAATCTGATTGGTTAGAAAGATTTGATTAATTTTCCTTTACAGCAACATTTCTAATAATTAGTAATATGACAAGCTGCATATTTTTTCTTACTTACAGGTGCTATATTGTAAGAACTGACCTGTATTATAAATGTTTCAAAAAATTGAACATAATTATTAGGGGTTAAAAAGGGTTGACAGTGCTCATATAACTGACCTTTCATGTTATATTCCTTACATGTTGTGTATTATAATGTGTAGTTAACAAATAATATATATAATAATGTCAATACCAGATGGTAAATCTGGTATCCAAAAAATGGTCTAATATAACAAACACATTTTTTTATATTCTTGAATTCTTAAGATCCTTCGCAAATAAAAAACAATCCCAATGTCACAGCAAACAGAAACTGCTAATCATTAACCGAAAGGGTCGACAACCCAACAGATGTTCTCCTACCCATCATAAAACACCAGAACAGCAGAGTACAGGAAGCTCTGACCAATTAGCTGATTAAAATAATGATCAGGCACTTCCATTTGCCCGCTTGCTGGGAAAACATGCATTCATGTTGGCATAAACAAGGGTTTGTTGGGGTAAGTGAGCAGAGCGCCTGAGCAGGTGTTGTTCCTCAGGTATCTTTTGGAAAGGCCAGAGCTATCAGACATGCTGATAAAGAAGGCAACAGGAGATGAGAGACCAGTTACACGATACGAAACAACAAAGGAATAAAGAGCCTGAATTTCATACACTAAACCCACAAACTATCTTCTATGAGCTACCAAAAAATCAAGAACAAATTTGGCAAGGATTAGTAAAATTTCAAGTTCACAGAACTATATATATAATAACCTATAGTCAGAAACACACATTTGTCAAATGTGTACACTGTAAAAAGACATTTAGTGTCGAAAGTTTTCCTCTTTCATTTTACAATGAAGCTAATGCTACTTGAAGAAAGTCACTAAGGGTGGAAACCTCAAGACATCACATAATTAAATCTGATCTTGAAGAAGGGTGTAATTGATATCTTGATGTGTCTTGATTTTTTATTTGTATAGCTTGCACTATAATTATTGGGCTACTTGCGTTCACGTTTATTCATAATAAATAAAAACACGTATTCATTTATTTCTATTAGGGATTTAACTAACATTTTACTTAGAGTAATTTATTTAGAAAATACTTTTTGAAATTAAAATTTTTTCAACATTTTTCCTTTCAAGACATTAAAACTCAAACCAAACTGACAAAACTATATTTCTCACATGCTTTTTAAGTAAATAAAAAAGCGAACAAGCACTTTAGACTTTACACAGTGCTTCAGATGAGTATAAAAGGTCAACCTGAATCACTTTTGACATGTCGACTAACATATTATTAACTGGCAACTATAACCTTTTCATATTTGCTAGCAAGTCAGATGTAAATATACTAACCTACTTGAGTGTAAGACTCAAACAGACAAAAATATTTTATGTGAGTAAGTATATTTGGGCTGTAATGTTTAATGTTTAGCTGATTATTTTTTTACATACAGTATATATCTATATAGTGTATATAGCATTGAAATGGAGACGACCCTGGTGAAAGAAATGCCATTTATATAACATTATATGCAAGTATAGTTATAATAAACTACAAAAGACCTGAAGACTTCTCTGCTATAGGTTTGCAGTAATGGCCATGCAAAGCAGGTGACTGCACTGGTCAAAGTGCACAAGGAATTTGTGATTTGAGATTTAACTCTACTCCTCAACTAAAGGAGATTACCAAAGCTGAGGTTGCATGTTCCTTCAGCCTGACCTCCTGCATTCACTGTCCGTGATGACAAGCTGCTAAACCTGGGTTAAACACACACAACCTTCCAGTGCTTAACTCTTCACATACCAAACAAACACATTCATATAAGACAGCCATTTCAAATGAAACAACTACACTACAAACAGTTTCTACTTTACCTTTAAATATATAGAACACTGACACTATAAGAACATCTGGATGCGTGACAATTTATTAGGATATAAACTGTAAAAGCATTCCTAAATCAACTCTCTTACTCCACGAAGACTGATTTTAACAAGCCCTGGTGTGTGGAGTAAGCGATTCGCAGAGTCCTGATAATTAAGCATGAGCTGGCTTGCTCTCAGACTCGTTCGAGTAATTAGGCTGAGTGCTGCTTCGTCATGACCCTTCTGTCACAGCTTTACTTTATTCCTGTTTAGAAACACGCTGAACAGCTCTAGTCAGTCAGGACTAGCAGCACCATCTACACCAGACAGCTCAAAACTTTTTAAGCAACACAGACTAGACTGCACAAAAATGTAATGAACTGGTGTATGAGTCACAAAGTGCAGAGGATAAAGAACTCAGAATCATTGGGGAAGGTATTGACCGACCAGTTTTTGACCAATATGTAATATTTTTCCTCAAAAGAATTCATTTTATGACCTCTTAATCACGGTTTAAGTGTGCTGTTTACTATTACACACTTTACAAAGAGAAAATGGCTGTATAATATGTCAACAGGGACTCTGCCATCTCTACCCTTCTTTTCTGAGAAAAGAAATGGGGAGCACCCACATTAAAAAAGCAAATAAGAGCAGCAACCTGCATGAAGATGTGTTAACTGGTTCCTCTGTATAAATAGAGACTGAGGATTCCTTAATCTAGACACCCAAATAATGAACACATTACTGAAATGAATTTCAAAACAAAAAAAATGTCAAAATTTCAAGAAAGAACTATAAATAATACTACTGTAAATAATTCTAATTCTGCATTTACAGTAATACAGCACAATAGTTCCTTTTTTTCTATAATGATCCAGAGGTCTGCCTGAGACACTGCCTGCTGGACCTGCACACAACTTGTAATAGAAGCTGTTCCCCATTCAAAGGAATATCTGCATATACAGCACTTTTAATCTGAGCAAATGCTGATAACCAGCAAAAAACACTAACAACACAAAACGATTTCCAGACCTGCCAACCATGAAAGGCAAAAACTGTCAATCCAATTCCAACTCAATTCTATTTTCACATATTGATCAGGTCTGTTGTTATTCTGGAATTGATTTTGGATGTGTTTGATAACTCAGCTGTTTAAATTAAAATTTATGCAAAATGCATAAAGGTTGGCACCTCTAGATTTGTCATGAAGGGAAAACTCTTGAAATTGTATTAACATTTAACTCACTGTACAAAAGTCAATTGCTAACGTTTCAAAAACGAGAAGATTAACAACAACTCAGTAACAAGACGTAGACATTTAAAAAACAATTGGTGGGCTATGATTACAATGTTTCCTCTGTACTACGGCTAAAATTATAGCCTCTTAAGATTTTTTCCTAATAATTACAGAAATGTTTATATAAAAATTCTAAATTTAATTCTTATTAAACCATGTGTTGTTTTGAAAACAATTTTGTCTTTGATTTGCATACAAAATAATACAAATACAACACAAACGTAAATGTTCAGACGTTGTTGTAATGAGCTGTATTTTGCAGCAGAGAGGCTGATTCATCACTCAGAGTGCTGACACATGCAAGCACATGCTTTTCACATCAACATTGAGCAAAATTCTTATCCTCACTTATAGCTACCGGAATGATTTTTTATAGTCTACACATTAGAATGATGTAAATTCTTTCCATGTGATGGATGCATGCTGTGAGCATGCTGTGATTACCGAATTAATAATCATAACCATCATAATGTGTCTAGCAATACGACTATGAACACTGACACATGACATGATCAAGCAGTGCAAACCAACACCAGTCAAAACATTCCCAACATACACGTACAGAAATTATCATTCCATCCAAAACTGATATGCATAATTATGCTTGTCAAATATCTACAGCTTAAAATTGTATAACAAATGGACCAGGGTTCAGGGTCAGGCTAGGTATGAAGCAAACAATGTAAAATGTAAAGCCATCATGCAAGAGAAATTATCATTGACCGCTCAGACATCCAACTAAAGGGGAAATGCAGGGTGCATGAGGGTGATGCAGAGTGATGTTAAACAGCCACCAGAAAAGAGTGATTACATCGACAGAAATCAGGGTGTCACCTTTGTCAGCAAGTGAGAGGGCTTTCCTGCAATGTTTTTCAGAATCAGAGAAGTCTCCCTGTCCAGATACGAGTGCTTTGAGCAAAAGAAAAAGAGAGAGAGGAAGAGAGAGAGAGAGAGAGAAAGAGAGAGAGAGAGAGAGAGAGAGAGAGAGAGAGAGAGAGAGAGAGAGAGAAAGAGAGAGAGAGAGAGAGAGAGAGAGAGAGAGAGAGAGAGAGAAAGAAAGAGAGAGAGAGCGGTGATTATTAACTGCAAATCTGTGAAAGCACAGCAGATTAAAGCAGGTGGTGGTCATAGGACCTGTAAATGCAATAAATGTGAAAGATTAATTTAAATATTGATCAATAATAACATTTGCTTTATGTTAGTCACATTTAACACTGATACATGTTTTTTCAAAAACTATACAATACATTTAATTGCATTGATTTTTCTTGCTATAGTTGGTGATGCGTTAGATCTGAGCTGTATGTGACTTATGTATTAACTCACAAAAATCTTGTCCCCAACAAATCTGGGTTTTTTTTTTTGTAAATGCATAACCTCATATACACTCAGGTAAAATTGTCTATATGACAGACCCTGAGCAGCAGCAATCATAAAACCCCACGGATATGTGATGATACCAGTGCTCAGACACCTTCCAAAGACTTACCTCTTCCTGAACCTCTTTAGTAAGCACTTTAAATTTGCAAAAATAAAGTTTTCAGTGTACTTTTTTACTATAATATCTCCCCAGCAGATCTTTAAGACTGACTGTGTACTTACTGATACAGACAACATAGCACTTCTGCTCGTCGCTCTGGATATCGAATCTACCAAATTAAATCATTTTGAATATTGAATAAATGATATTAATTTGTTTGCTTTTTCAATTTATTTTAGTTATAACACTTTATGATTGCCTGGAATTCACAAAATAAACAATGAGTCAAATGATTAGCGAAATGTTTTCAGCTCACAGCTACAGCTTGACGTGCATCTATATTTTCACCTCTGCATTAAGAGACAAAGTGGCATTCGCTGTGACGTTAAAAAAACAGACATGCAGAAACCTGAACCTTCCACTTAATCTCCACATCTGCTGCCTCAATTTCAGTCATCCCTGTTAGGCCTTTTTTGTAACAATGAAGGCAGCAGTTGAATTGTGTATGTTGTCTCCACACAATGGTTCGATTTTAAAAGAAATAATATGATTGGTGTATATTTAAAATGTGTTCTCCCTTTAGTAAATTCCAGTGTGGTGTCCTAGTCTGTCTTCTAGGGAGAGAGCTACACAAGTCAATCCATCACTTCAATACAAGTTATCCAACGGTTCATGTGTCTCTAGACTGCCTGTCTGTGATTTTAGACTGATGCGATCTTAATGGACCTGGATCTGTTTGTGAGTGGAACAGATGAGTGCAGTGAAAGTGGGAGGCTGTAAATGTCCTGCTTAGATGCTATAGAGATGAAGAATGAGAGCGTGACTGAAAAAAAATGCCGGCCTATTTACCTCATAAACACAAATCAAAAGACAGACACACGCACACACTCTAATTAACTCTGTATTACAGATAGATTTTGAACAACTTTGCTATGATAAACAGCATATTTTATTTTATATTGTATTTTACTATTTAATTTGTAACTGTATCCACCGCATGTTATTGATTATGCTATTGTACACGTGAAACAAAAGAGTTACCTCTGAGCTCGGCTGGCTATGCTCCTGGAGACTATCCTGCTCCGGCTGCCTCGACTTGTCCATCTCCAGCGAGTCAACACTGGATGCTGAGGCAGAGTTAATGCTGGAGCGAGACGAGTGCACAATGGACCTCACATCATGCTCGATGACAGTCCCTACTGAGCCAGTGCGCCGGTGATGGTGATGAGCAGGCCTCCTCATGGTAGAGGTAGAATACGGCGCTGAGGAGGTGGAGGCGAGGGACACTGTACTGAGGCGTGCTGCCTCATCCATGCTCTGCGAGGCACGCTCCAGCTGGGCAGTGATGTCATCCAGGGAGAAGTTGGAAGCAAGCGCAGGCCTGATCGTAGATGCAGGCGAGACACGAGTGCTGCTGCTACTGCTGCTGCCTCCACTACCTCCACTGCTGCCTCCACTTCCCCCTGTGTGCTTCACACTGTGGCTACGGCCAGCTGGAGGTTTCTGTCGCATTTTGGCTTCTCCACTCAGGCCTAGTCTTGCGGAGCCACTACTTGGTTTGCCGATGGTGCTCAGCTCCTGCTCGATAGAGCACAGGTCTGCCATTAGGGCATCCAGATCCACAGAGTCCCCCTGGTTTAGTGCCTCTGTGTGATAAAGTAAACAACACATCTGGTTACAGTGGGGTTGACACCAAGTGACCATGAAAATGAATTGCACTGAATCATCATAAATTTATAAAGTAAAATATAATTCAATATTTCAAAAGGTATTAGCATCTATTATGTGTTTCTATCAGAGGTGAATCATGTTTGAAATATTTTATCTCAAAGATGCAGGTTGTGTGTGTCTGTCTTTGGGTAGAAAATGGGAAACATCAAACTGACCATTGATGTTGTATATGGAGAACCGGTACGAGAAGTTTGCCATGTTAGTCTCCTGTCTGAGAGGTGCTTTCTGCACCCCTTTCTCTGTCTTTCCATCATCCAAACTCTACAAAGCAATATAATAAGACAAAGCTTAATACTTTATTTAAGTATTCCACAGAAACTTTATTATAGATGTGAACTGATCTTATAAACATGAATTTTTATTTATTATTTATATTCATCAAATAATTTAGTATGTGAGGAATTCATTGTATGTGAAAACACAGAATGACATTCATAGACTGTTCATAGGAAATAATCTGGGTACTAATACTCTTAATCTGCAGAGAAATGTTTGCTGTCAAAATAACACAGATTTTCAATAAATGTCATGGCTTTCACTAACATTCACTAACATTCCTAATAAAGTTTACCTATAAACAACGTACAAAGCATATCACTTAATAATATATATAAAACGATACATTATAGTTGTAATTTAAAACACACACGCACAACCTTGGTTAGTTTGTCCAGCTCCCCGAGCCATGCCCCAAACATCTGGTCCAGGTCCTGGTCTTCCTTATCACTGTCTTCCTCAGCAGCATGGTCTAGCTCATCATCTGAGAACTGCTCCATCTGAGAAACAAACACATACAGCACAATAAGTATACTAAATATACAATTTCATCAGAAATCACACTGAAGATGCCTTAACTAGAACACCTATGAACCTATATTACTTTGCTTAATTGATATTTAAACAAACACACATACTGTTTGATGCCATATTGTATTCAATAATGATCTTACACTGCCCCCTAGTGTTAATGAGTAAATATATCTTGGCAACACTACAGAGTAAGAATTTTTTTAACATGTTTCAACAATTGACACCATGCAGAGTAACCATTACTTTAAACATCTTTGAAGTTACCATCAACAGCGTGATTGATTTATTAATGATGCAGAGCGCAGTCCCTGCAGTGTGTATAAACACATGAGATAAACAGATGTAGTGTGTTTATGTGTGTGTGTGTGTGTGTGTGAGTGTGTGTGTGTGTGTAAGAGAAAAACAGCCTGGGAGAAAGAAAAAAATGGAAAGGATCAGATAGACAGCAGTACACTTGGACATTATCTCCTGTCATACACGCTCCTGGGATATTGTCCATAAACATAAACAAGCAATCACTGTCAAATCACAGTCAAGCAATCACTGTCATAACTATTCAATTCTCAACATTGGCTATGCTCCAAATTCTCAGCAGCACGTGTTAACACAAACTCAAATAAAATATTCTGGCACAAAATAATCCAAACTATCAAAACATATTAAGTCTTCTGAACTGCTTCATCTGAAAAGGGGCTCTTTTTTTCACTGACATAGAGAATAAGAATAAAGGCACAAAGAATAAATATCATAACATTTCTAGTATTTGGTAGATGCCATTTTCCAGACTGACTTCCACATATCTCCTTTATAAAACTGAGCAGCTGAGGGTTAAGGGCCTTGCTTAAGGGCCCAGCAGCGGCAACTTGGTAGTGCTGTTCTTCAATCTCACAACCTTCTGATTAGAAGGACATTGTCTTAACCCCAGGACTTTCCACTTAACTATATGAAAATAATCAAGATATTTTCAAATAAACTAGATGAAATTATTATAGTGATCTCTTTTCCTTTTTCATTTACTACAGTCATGTTGCATCACTGAAAATAGATAAAAATGTATTTCCCATGTCTTACCATTACAAAGTTTAAAATGCTTATTGTCTATAAAGATTTTAATGAATTGAAAGCTTAGCATTTTAAAAAAAATACATTCAAGTAAAATAAAAAAATGTATTACCAGGAACTAAAAACGATGAAAGAATACTTCAGGGTCTACACATCACATCAGACTGTATTATACCATCACAGAGTGGATTACTGTCTGCTCTTTATAATGCTACATAGATGTCTCCTAACAGAAAGTTTCAACACATCAACAAATATACATTTTTATTTTTAAACAATTAAGATTTGCCATACAATCCATAATGTATGAGCTATTACTATAGGAACAATAATGTGTTGTGTATTGCAGAAATTTTATTTTTGCCATAATGCCCGGTCCTTCTATCAGTACAGAAATGTAACTGGTCACACAGCAGGGATGAGAGAAGGGTTGTTGTTTAGAAGGGATATTGCTGATGCTGGACACCACAGAGAGAGAAGATGCTGAAAATATACGACCCAAGTGTGAAAAGCCCAGCAGAACGGTGTCTGGGTGAGATGAATTAAGATGGTGTCAGCGCTAGTGATTCAGTGTTGCACCCCTCAGCAGATATGTGTTCATTAAAAACTTAGCACAGGCATGGGCCTGCCACACCACAACTGCACAAGAAGAGGTTTGCATTACTACTACACAATTAAGAGTACAGGCATTCAATTTAATGCAGCATTGGGTCACCAGAGAAAGAGTACACATGTTGCTACAATGATTACAATGGAGTCAACATTCTGCAATATCACAAACTATTCTTCCCCTCTTTGGGCTTCAGTATTCCCAAGCCATTTCAGCCAAAGAAAACATTTCTGCAAATATATATAAAAATGGACGCTACAAAAGTGAACATGGGAAAGGAGTCTTTCAAGCAACCGTGCTACAATTAGCTCCTTGTGGTTATCTGCCCTGTAATTTAAGGTTGGGATTGGCAAGCATGGGGCGTAGGACGTACGCTATCTGAGACGTGCCCACACACACCCTGCTGACACAGCCTAGACCAGCAGGAATAGGTGTGAGCAGTGTGTGTGTGTGCATGTGTATGTATGTGTATGCGTGTGTGTGTGTGTGAGCGAGCGAGAGAAAGAAAGACAGCGTCAAAGATCTAAAACTAAAACCAGCACGACTGCTAATCTTGGATCAAAGTTTGGCTAATTTATAGAAGTTATTTAGAAGTGACTAGTTTCTGTGAGAGTAGAACTATAATGGGGCTAAAATGAGCTTTAACAGTAAAGCAAATGTCTCAAAACAAACCTAAATGACAATGACGTCCAAATGACATGTCAAATTATTATGCTTTGCAGTGCATTTACGAATTGCTATTCATACCCTGGTTTTCCCTCACATTACCGTTTGTTTGAATGTTTCCCCACGTGTTAACAGTAAACACTAACATTAGTAGCAACAGCAAAGCCCCCCAAGGTCTACATTTTATATTTGAGAAACAGGAGACTAAAAGCTGCCGAAAAGAACATTTGAAAAGAAAAGAAACAAACGGCGTACAAACTTTGTTTGTGCTTCTAACTAGCTTGGCGATATCAGTAATACTATTATTATTTCTTTAAAGCTGCTTTTTGTGTTCATTGTTCATGTTAAAAGTGCTATACAAACTGAGTTTATCTGAATATACTAGATGTCTAAACAGCACATTATCACATATAAAATATTTAAAAAAGTAACTTTTTTTATTTGAAGCTCGTTTTTTATTTATTTATTTTTTGTTATAACAAAATGCTGATTCTGTTTTACCAGTTAAATGATTAGGATCATTTGTTGATTTACTTGCATGCCTCTTTTTAGTACCTTCTGTATCCTGCCAAAAAGTGTTTCCATATTCAGCAATAGTACTTAGATATAGTTATGGGTCACTGCTCAGTGAAAACAGAACAATTGGGGTTCAGTGAAAAACTATTAAGAGTCATTTACATGAATGGCATATGCCCTTATTTAAAGCAACTTACAACTGAGCAGTTGGAGGTTGAGGGTCTTGTTTAAGCGCCTATAAATGGCAGCAGGTTGGTGTTGTGATTTAAACTCACAACCCATAGCTACTAGAGTATTTCCCTCTCTTGAGAAGTAGAAGCTGCCAGTCTTGAGATTCTGTTTTTGTAAGTTAATGCACCTGTATTTATTTTAATGCCAAACGTTTAAAGTGATCATACATGCTCTGATCTGCTAAGTCTGAGCCTGGCCTTTATCCTTAGTCTGCTTCATGCTGCTCTGCTGGCACTCTGGTATTACAGCAGCCACACACAGCTGTAGCACTGCTCATATCACATTACACACGTACGTACAGTTAGTGCCTCACTATGAGGGAGTCTTTACTGGTTTTAGAGTACAGGAGACACTGATCTGTGTGTGAAGGAGGACAGTCTAATGTGAACAGGAAATGGGCAGGATGTAATGGATTCCTCAGTCTCCCTCTTGGGCTGCTGTGTTGCATAAGACATCCCTCCTGACGGGAGCACCAGAGAAAAGGCCAAAGCTTTATGACACATACTCTGTAACAGGGCACAAGCAAAAAATACAGCACATAGTTGCTCTTTAAGTTATTTCTCTCAGATGGAAAACATATGTGAGTTTATATAACATGCCACAAAAATTTATCATTTGAAGTTAATGGAACACAGGACAATACACTAAATACCACTGTCATTATTTCTAACAATGTTCTAACATTTGAATGATTATCTGAGGTAATGGGAAGAACTTTATTTTGGAGAATTTGATTAAAATTAAGTTGGGAGATTAGAGTTATATAAAGTGATCAGGATCACATGGATTAATTGAGATCACTGAAATTGAGGTTATTACAATCATACGATGTTTCCGTACAAATTCACAGAGCTGGAAAGACATATTCATGCTTAATAAACTCACTGAACTATCACTTTTTGTGTTTTTGGTGAGGTACATAGCTTTTTATGATATTGCATATCATGTATACTTTGCCTTCTATCTGATTTTTGATAGCCCTTAACACAACAGCAATAATTAATATCTGATAATTGTGGCAGCTAACATCCATCCATATGGAATGTGCTTTTCTTCATGACTTCAGCAGTGTGTAAAATAGCTGCCATTCCTATACCATGAGCTCAAATCTCAGACAGTGGTTCCCACAGTCAGATCCATGCTGTTTGTAAATGGAGAACAGCTCCTCGATGACTGACTCTATGACCTTAGTGTCAGAGGTCAGTGTGTTTAGGTAAGAAGATTCAGTTCCAGCCAAACTACTGCGCAATGTGTACTAATGCCAGGTGCCATCACTCGCACTTAATACTCTTGATCCAAAATCCAGCGGGGCATGAGGGTAAGAGATAATATGGTTGACATTGTCAGCCCAAAGCGGAGTGTGAAAGTAGCAATAATCCAACATGCATATCTCCTAATAGTTAATGAAACACAGGATAAAATACAAAATCTACATTAGTTAATCAGACAAGAATTATTTAAGTCATAGTAATCATAGTAGGTTAAAACCTCCATATCTCCTGACAGTTTATATCTCTCAATTAATATTGAAAACAGATCAGAGAAAAAGCCCAGCTCCACATTCAGCTCCACAATTTCCCGCATGTTGTTAAAAATGGAAACATGGAAGCTTTGAAGTGAGGTTATGACCCGGGGACATTCTACAGGCAGCACATGCAACAGCCTATTTTTCACATAAAATTGTGGAAGTCTAAGAAGAAAGCAGCTGGGATGTGAGCTCTGATCAGTAACACACATGTTGCATAGAGCTCAGATAGCACTTGAGATGAACCTGTCCATATTTCTGTGGACTGTTTGCACAGAACTGCTCAGCCAAATACATGGCCTCAATTGACTTTCCAGCCATGCTAAAGAAGACCATATTTTTCCATTTCCTTTTAATCTATTTTCCACATGACTGTATGTTTACATTTGATGCCTCGTTTCTGGGTTTCGACATTCCGACACTTGGCCCATGAGCTCTAGGAATAACCACAGCACCAGTTCAACGATATATGACAACATATTCCTTAATAGCTGTATATACAAAAGTGTGTATATATAAGAAAGTAGCTGTCAGTACTACAGTAATGTATAGCACAAAGCTCTTGAGTTGAACCCAAATCTCTTGAGTTGATCCTCAAGTTCATGAAAAATAAATGATGGAAATAACTCAGCTGATGTTTTGAGAGCAAGTTTCTTCACATTTGGGCCTGAAATCCACTTTATAACTGCACCAGTCTTGAGGTTTTCTCCTACTGCTGTGTATGAATACTAAACACACCAACCAGCAATGATTAGTACACAATCATGTCTCTCCCTGGAAGCAAGATTTATTTCTAACTACTGTTTGACGGCTCCACAAAAACCGGCTTGTGTTTCTGCTTGCAATAAAAATGTAGAATTGTTTAAGGGAGTCATGGGGCTACTATGGAAGGACAATATGATAAATATATCAAGCATACTTGATGGCTTTTCTGTATGTGTCAAAAGATAAAGAAACTAGTGTTGTTTTAAACAAATGTGTTCAGTACTTTTAATTAAAATTTAAAGTAAATAAATGCATAACTAAAAACATTAGAAGGAAGTTACAAATTGTACTTATGCAAAGATCAACATTATTAATATTATTACATCTGTGCATTGACCCACTTAGAACATTCTGTAATAGATCCATATACACAGGCAATGTGTTTGAGGTATTCATTATCACGCACATGAGCAAAAAGTGACAAACAAATTGCATGACTGTACTAACCCAAAAATAAAATGAGGAAAAAAAACAGATTGTATTTTTGTTGCAACACATATCAGAAAGAGGATCTCAAGACATCCTTTCACAATCCTATGCAAAATTTCAGTAGTATAATAATTGACTAAGCTGCTTTTGGAGACAGTTACTATGGTCAAGGTTTCTGTTTGTTGTAGTGATTAATGTAATATTACACCAGTGCTGTATTCCAACACAGCTTTACTAAACTCCAGACATCTTCAGCTGCAGTGTCGGCAGCACCTTTAGCACAACCAGCACAACCCAAGCTGGTTGTAGGTACATTTCCATGGACTGTTATTAGGAAATATGTGATTTATGAGTGCTATATTGTGGAGTATGAAGTTTGCCATCCAGGAACAACAACAATCTTTCAAACTTGTCCAAAAAGACAGCAGTGTCAAAATCCTCTCTCACTAATCCAATAGCACTGTAACCATATTGGAGGATGACCCTAAGTAATTTATTAAATATTCAATTTGAATAGACTGTATTTGTGTTTAACCACAATAAGCTGCTCACATTGAACCGACTCTGAATCTGTGGTACTAAAAGAGATTTGAAAGTGGGACAAAGAAAGAGAGAGAGGTTCAAATTAGACCCAGATCTTTTTTTTTATACTCATTCTTTTCCTCTTGCCATAATTTCAAAGAGAAAAACAAATGCAGTGATGCTCACAGAGGAATAGCTGGCCTCAGCTGCTGTAGGAAAAAATGAAAATGAATTAGCAAGAGACTTTAACTTCAGTATTCCAGATGTGAAGCTAGAGAAACACACATGCAGATTTATGACTATTACAGCGGACTGGCAAACAGTACAAGATAAGTGTTATAATGAGTTTATAATAATTAGTTTAAAATTCCTTCTTATCATGATCAAGTCTGTGTGTGTTTATAATCTAGCATTGTGCAAACTGACGATGACCACTAATGGGCAAAGTGTTGAAAATGGCAATTTCATTTCTTACATCTGTTTCATCCTGAAAATAAGAGTCTCATTAACATTGGCCCTTATTACTCAATTCTAGAACAACAACATAGCGTGGCATGTCTTCTACTGACCACAAATATTTATAAAAAGATGGCAGTTTGTTCTTGAAATGTAATAAAAAAAACATTAAAACATCTCTTTAATCGTCAAATCACAACATGTCGGATAAAATGGTATTTTGTGTTTTGCTGCTACTCGATATTACAAATTTGGGACTTCTTGGAGACTCAACACCAAATCATCATATTAAGTCACAACCTGCACAGTAAGGTCTTGAGTCTTGCCAAAGATGATAAAGAACGTTTGAGGTGCTGGGCGCTGGAGTTCAGCAAATGCCACTGTAATTGGCACTTATCTCACACAGACATATGGGAATAATTAGTGCCGCTCTCACTGCTACCACCCACAGTATTACAGTATTACTCTTTGGCCTTCATTAAATTATCTATTTATTACAATGTAATAGTAAAAGTTTGCTTCTAGTTGCAAAAACAAAGCAGTTCGATATGGATAAGAAAACGGCAAATAATAAAACCAGACTGTCATGTGTACACTTAGACATCCATTCTTATTAGACTGCAAATGTTCAAGTCATCTGAAGAAAGCAAGAAAACAGAAGATCACATCAGGCAGTATTGTTCACTGGCCAAAAAAAAAAGCTCAGCCAAACAGATACTCCAACCGACTTTCCAGTCATGACACAGAAGGCCATTTGCTCCTTCCTTCAAACAATTTTCCATCTAAATATCTACATTTGTCTACATTTGATGTCCTGCTCCATGGGACTTTCTAACACATGAGCCATTAGCCTTAGGAAAAGTCAGCAATGAGTCAGTTTATCCAAATGCCTGACTGACTTAGTATCTGTAGAATTGAGTTTTGGACTGGGTAAGGAAAAAAAGGTATCTGGTATTGAGTACAAATACAGTAAAAGCACTTATACTATTTTTGATGATAACCTGTTACGATAAGACTGGATTTATTCAAAATTTGGGACAGGCCTACTGTGAATTTGCATTTGATAATACATGTTTTACGCTTAATTTGCATGTAATAATACATGTTTCACGGTTAATTTGCATGTGATAACACAAAAAGGACTATTTGAAGCATGATTATTTTGAAGTATTTGCTTGATCTAAAACATAACTAGTCTTGCTAGTACAAACAATTCATACAATGCTTATTTTAGTGTGAATCGAAGAGGAAGTTGAAGACTTCAGAATCAAGCTATCCCAAGAACACTGAGAGCAAGTTAGGACTGTCTATGGTGGGAAAGTCTATGACAGAGCATCACATTTTCACACCCAGAGGAATTTAGGACAGCCAATTCACCTCTTGCCATTTTTTTGGCAAATATTTGAGGTAGTGGCGGGGGGGTCAGGTCCAGCAAAGCCGTCTCTGCTGGCCTAAACACTATCTGAAGCGTTGACCTACATTTACAACCTAAATTCAAATATTTGTTACATTATATTGTATTAATTTATTCCCAACAGGTAATTCTCTTCATTTCGTAGTGTTTCTCTTGGCTGCCATGCTTCCAGTACGTGCATGTGGATGTTAGATTTTTTGTCCAATCTGACTTTATCCTCTATGTGCTGATATGTCAATCTAATCTGCCCAGGGCCTGTAAAGTTAATAATGCTGGCTTTTTACCATAGAGAATATTATCAACGAGTCTGTTTCTTCAACCAATCAGATTTCATATTCGCCTCACAGGGTTAGCTAATGCTAATAGTGTCAGCATTTTTCTGCCCTCTGATTGGTTGGTCAGAGAGAACCTGTTACAGCCAAGTTCGACTGGCAAAACACGTGTGTAGTTCTGCACACATGAATGCATCTGAGTTAGCCTTTTTTTACACCTTTGGAGGAAGAGAAATTGATTTGGTCACGGACATTCTTAAAAATCTATTTTCCAGAAAAGCTAGAAGCTAGCTAGCGTGTCTCAGCCTGGAAAAGAGTTTGTTCTCCACTTCCAGACCAGTGAATACGAGCGGTACCACTGGATTACAGCCTCTGAGGAGCAGTGCAAATTATGAGTCTGCATCTCTGGTGAGTAGGTTGTATTTTATTTACATTTTAAATATTTTTGTCATGTTATTAGACAAATATTGATTATAAACTGCTCCAGATGATGTAGGTGCACAGGTGCGGTTGTAGTGTAGAGGTTTGGAGTCGTAACTGGGTTTCTTGATTTTGGTTTTCACCCTCCATATGTGAAATGCCTCTCTCTCTGTAATGTCACGCGTTGTTATATTGTGTTTTGTAAAGTTATTGATGATTTCCATAATTGCGATGTGATAGTGGTGGTATTAAGAGGTGGATTAAGTCGAGTAAGACCCCACTGAAGTCACAGGTACCAAATGCATGGCCCGCCACTGAGTTAAGGAGAACATGTAAAACAACACACAGTCAGTGTTGTTGCTGCTGTTGATAGTGTTTCTATTCTATTCCATTTTTGGTTACAAATGTGTTTTTTTAAAACAGTCAATATAAAACTTTAACTATAAAACTATACACAATATACACAACCAAAACAATTTAATGACGATTACAAATTTTTTACTAAAAGGTCTTGTTTAATGTGTCACTTCTTCAAACAATAACATGATTGGTGAATACTCAGTTAAACAGGCAAACACAGAGTAAATAAAGTGGTCAAATATTTTTGAGGTTTTTTAAAATGTTCCAGTGCTATAACGCCCGAGTGGTGTGGTGATGTGAGGGGGTGATGTAATTGCAGTTCATTAAACTAGGCCACTGATTGCTCATATGTTTATCCAAAACCAGACTAAAAACAGCACCTCCTCTGAGTGAAGTCACAGTGTACTGGGTACAAAATATCAGAGCTGTTCCAGCATGACCTACACCCATCAAATAACTGGCATGGGACTGCTCTTTAAAATGCCACAGGGAGGGGTTTCAAAAATCACCCACAAATAGGCACAACATACTAAACATAGATTCCTGCCTATTATTGAAAATATATGTTGGTATAAATTCAAAAATCATCTATCTATAAATAAATCTATCACATTATTGCATGTGTATTTTAGCAGTGGAATTATATATCTGACAAATCCTGGTTGCTGAAGACTAAAACTTAGGGAATCCAGCAATTCAAAAAAATATATGATTTGTGTCAATAATTTAGAAAGTCATGGCCAGTTTAGCGTGTACACAATCGTGTGTTGTAATGCATATGATTCACTGGCAGACTTGAGATGAATGCTGATATACTTGCAATAAGAGAGAGTGAGAGAGATTTTATGGAGTCTGTCTACTTTGTGATAATATACATCATTTACAACTGTATTTATATTTAAATAATAGTTACATTTGTGGTTTGCAACAGCTAACGTGGTATTGCTGACGCTGATGGTTAGGAAGATGGAACCATTGCAAAACATAGAGTCAATAAGACAGGGTCACTGACAAACAGGAATAACAAACATTAATGAATTCAGTTTGTTTTATGTATTAATGCATCCACATCATTCTCTTTTATCCTCAAGGCAGCTTTTCAGAGAAACTAAATGAAGAATACTCAAAAGTTTATAAAACGTTGCCTTGAACAGTATTTCAGCCTTGTCAGGGTAAAAGAATGTCCCTAGACTTTATTATCTCAAGAGAGTTGCCAGGAAGAAACCCCAGAATGGAACACATATGTGACCTAAAACAAAGCCCCTGCTCAAACTTACTTTGATAAGAAAGAATAAAACAACATCTAAAGTGCAAAACTCTGAGGGCTAATCGGTCATCTAAAGGAACTTGAACATGGCATTTGCTGACATTTACACCTTAGTGGCATGGAAAATGCTCCTTGTAATGCAACTGAATTCTTCAGGGCTTTCAAGTTTTCTTGAATAAAGAGAACCACATGCAAAAGAAAACACATTTAACTAGCTGCAGATTGTGTTTTAGTGAGTTCACTCTAAACACTCGCAAGTTCAGCATACACAAAATCCTCAGACATTAATATTTATTTCATTTCCACTCTGTCTCTGTGCAATGCTTAGCACAATACCTTATTTTTATTAAGACAATGAGCAATAGAATTCTGGCAAAATGAAAATAAACACAGACTTATTTAAGCACTATCACTGCAATGCAGGGCCAATTAGAAACACTGTCAAAATGCCACACCCTATTTAAACCCTTAAATATGTCTACAATATCATGTTTGCCTAATAAACATTAAATGCTATAGTACTATATAGAATTATGTATTAAAGACTAATGATTATTATTATTGATTTTGCTAGGAATATTTAACACCGTATATGTGGGACTGCTAAGTAGGTCTCTAGCTGGACTAATAGCTTTCATTAGGTTTGTAACTCTAGTTAGCAATCAGTGTGCTTAGCTAAATTAAACTAGGTGCAATTAAATAAATTAAACAACGTTAACTAAGCTAATCAGCTAACTATATTCAGCCCTGAACTAGCATTACCTAGCTAACTTTGATGGCACCTGAGTAAAAAAAAATATTATGCATTACATAACTAGCTAAATTTGTATTTGGTAAATAATTGCTTATACAAAAATCTTATTTCTTGTATAAGCAATAATTAAACAAAATATAACAATAACTTTTTCCTATTTGGAAAAAGTATTAATGTTTAAATGTACAGTTGCTGTTACAAAATTAAAGCAAATCCTACAATTTGAAATGCTCCCTAATTGGGATCACATTGCTAGAGGATTTGAAGAAGAGCTAAAGTATCCTTAAGGTTTCTGCTCAATTTAACCATTTTCTCCCTCCAACTGTATAAGCAGATGATGGAATAAAGTAAAAAGACAACTGGCTGATTAACTGGCTCTCGTGTTAGCCAAGGGATGCCTGTCACTTGGCAGGATGCGTCTAAATCCTCAGATCAGTGCTAAATTCCACTGCTTACGACCAGTCCCATTTAACACAGTCGTCACTCGGTCCACAGCTGATGCTGTCGTAGCTTTCCAGACGCGTCTTGGAGTAACAACACTACAGTCTGCAGACTGTGACTAAAATAAATCCTAGCTGTTAATAGTAAAAGTGTGTATTTATACAGGAGGATTTGCCATTCTGCCGTTGCTCTTTATTTCCATGTCACCTCCCTGGATAAACAAAGATCCACCCAGCCTACTCCCTGGACAAATGCATGGATAGTGATGGACTGGCCACACTCAGGGGTAAAGCATACTCACAGATGTCTATGCATCTCACAGCACAACCAACTGAAACATACACACATAGTCTAGACTCCCCCATGGTAGGCATGAAAGACCTCTTTCAGCCCATAGCCCAGCGGAAATTTGACGTTTATAAGCCAAAGCCCATCAGTGACAGCTTGATGCGGGTTAGGGGACGATAGAGGTTTTTGGGGGGGTAAGCAGAATGATAATTCCAACTTCCTGACAGTTAAACATATATAACACACACCTCTTACCAAACTGGTAAAAGTCTATTCAATTCAATTCATTTTTATTTGTATAGTGCTTTTAACAATAAACATTGTCTCAAAGCAGCTTTACACAGAAAATGTGGTGATTAAAAGTGAATATGTTCTTTATAAGTGTAAGTTTGTCCCTGATGAACAAGCCGGTGGTGACTGTGGCATAGAAAAACTCTCCGAGATGGCATAAGGAAGAAACCTTGAGAGGAACCAGACTCAAGAGGGAACCCATCCTCATCTGGGTTGCACCGAATGTCCATTTATAGCAGATATACGATGTTGCGGGGTACAGTGATGTTGATCACTGTGATGGTGTAGCAGACTGTTGACATTAGCTACAGTCCAATCCATCCTCAAAGCACCGGTTCTTAATCTGTAATTTCATGGAACCACCCAAGGCGTTGATGAGAAACCGTCCCAAGCTGCACAGAGTGGCCTCCGATCGAAGATATTTTCCTTGCCACAATCAACACTGGCTCGCTCATTAGTTATACATTTATAAGAAAAAATCTGCAAAAAGCAGTACAAATTGAACTGAATTCTTACTACACCTCCCTCTAATAAAGGAGAGAGGACAGGTACACATTTTAAACACAAATATTTCCACAAAGAATTAAACATTTGATGTTGAAAGAAAGCAGGGTATAGCCTCATTCTACTGTATACCAAACTGTATACCAAACAATGGGCTAACGCAGTCAAAACCTAGAAACCTCCAGAAATGAAGATTAGTAAAATCAGTATTCTGCAATTACAAACTAAAATAAAAAATTGATGTAGAGCCAACAGTTTCCTGCACAAAGAATAACCAGAGCTTATCAAAGCTTATTTTGTTTGTAAAGAATGCTTAAAAGCTAAATAATTAACAAAAAGGCCATATTTAATGTATCACAATATTTATTGTCAATATAATTAATTATTTTTTATAGTACTAAAGGCAATACTTAACTTGATTTTATTCTACATGACTTAAACCCTATAATTTTTCACTTTTCATATTTTTCTATCTTTTATTAAAAGTAGCAAAGAAATAACCAAATACCAAAATACCAAAACCAAATAACACATATGGAGATAAATGTTTTTATTGTATCACAAAACTCCTTCCTAAACATAAAATGTATGTAATGGAATTGTACTGGTACAAAAATTGTACAGCAAAAGTTATTTTCTTTGTTTAATGTTGAAAGTACAACTAAAAGTTGTAAAACAATGTGTTACAAATGTGGATTTATATATAAAATATTGAGCTGGTGACAATTTAGTGAATGTTTATTTTTAAGTGTTTTAGGGATGTTAATAATTTTGCCACATCTGTTCATGAAAGAAACTATTACTATTACTACTATTACTAAAACAAAATTAGGACCTAAAGAAAATAATTCTTTGTAGAGTAATAAGTAGGTGTTTCTTTTCACAACTATGTGAGGAGGACATTTTTGTAAGATTAGGCAAACGTGACTGCAGAAAATGCTCCCCATTATATCTGGAATTAGACTATACACGTTCACTACATAGGGTATAACAGTGCAAACGTGTTATTAAACAGCCATACTCCAGAAAAATGTTCCAGCTGCAATCATCAGCGCTGACTATTAATCTGAAACACAACAGGAAGCTTTTCCACAGAGTCCTCTCCCCCCTGAGATAGAAGACAATTGTGGAAAACTAATTATGTATATGCTAAATATTTTCTTGAAGCCATGATTTTGAGGATGGTTAATGTGTTTTGGCCCAATCACAGCTGCTTCCCAGGAACCAAATTCAACACTGGAAAAGAAGCTTGGCCAAGAATTTCAACCATTTGCCTCCTGTCGATCATGCAGTCGTCTCAGGGTAGCAATGAAGCCCAAAGATATTCAGAAGAGGACAAATTTAAAACCTGTATTTCATCCATAAATGGGAAAATCTGACATCTAACTTGCACAGTCACAGCCAGTGATCAAATACAAAAACAGTACATTTAGAAATAAGAGGAAGACAAAGAGTCAGACAAAGATAAGAACAGGAAATAAAGAGGGATTCAAGGTTGTCTCTTATAGCTTGACAGATGGAAAATGGCAAACTAATTTCATTGTTCATGGACAACTAAGCTTTGGAAATAAGCAGCATGCATAGCGGTTACCCTCCCTGCCTTGGCAAAACACACCCAATGGGAGAAGGGCTTAGCACGCATCTCTGACAATTAAAGTGTGTGAGGGAGGAATTGAAGGAATCATGGCACTAGCCATAGCCAGGCTGCCTATGATGTCAATCTGCTGAAGGGTAAATGAAGTTCACTTTTTTAGGAGCTTATAATTCAGGGCAGAATTTTTTAAGAAAGGAAGAACTGATTAGCTCTTGTCACAACCCTGTGCACAGGCACCCTGGAAAACACACACTCCTAGAGAATGACCTCAAATGCCTGTAACAGAGGACACACATAAATACTGGTACTTGTTTTACTACAAAGACAGGATATGGCTCCACTCCAGATCAAGCACCTTCAGCCAGGTAGAAAAGATGCTCTGGATTCACTTTAAATGTTACACAGCAATGGGGTCACGCCTAACAAAGAACAGCAGACTAGAGCAGGTTTTCCAACACACCTAAACACTGGTTTCACCACAAACGATCCAAAGTAAACACAGACCAGAGCAGTTGCCTAAAACAGTGTCTGAACAGGATAAATAGTCTGAGCAACTTTATATTTCTGGTACATTGTCTGGCTTTTAAATGTTCTTTTGGTGGTATTTAAATCAAAACATCTCACATGTGCTATAAAAGGTTATTAGGCTAAGTTCAAATAAAAAAAAGGGACAAAACAGCTTTATTTTTACCCCGGGTTTAAGCTTTTTTAAACGTCTATTTATATTCATAAGCATTGTCCAGGTCTAATCTCAATTCTATGCACATAAAGTACATAAAGTTCATAGAATTGAGACTAGACCTGACCTATTAAAAGGAACATCTAAAAGCCCAGCTCCCTTTCATTCTTCCCTCCATAATAACATTGTAAAGATGTTAAAACTCGTAGTTCTGAGACATTGGAAACTGAATTAGAAAGCACACAGCTGACACCATGTAACATGATAAAATATCGGGGTGCACCATATTCTGCTTCCCCCCCAACAGGCAATTAGAGAAACAGCTGAGTCAAGCAGTGCACATGCTACCATTACAAATAATTACCCAGCCCCACCATCAACAGGAGTTCCCAAAGTGTTACGGTTTGGTGATGAATTACAGTTTGATGATTCTGAAAAGACCAGTCTATCTGATGATCTTTATTCTTACACAGCAGAGCAGTTAAATCTGCACTGAGACATAACACGCGGCACTATCAATCAATAGCATTAGCCATTCCCTCTCATATCGACTTTCAAGAAGCTTCTAATAGCAGCCAACAGTGTACACATAATATGTTGTGCATACACAAAGGACACCTGCAATACCCTCATGGCAAAAAAACAGTCAGGTGAACACAGACTTCAGCATGTTTAAACTGCTCGCTAGCTTATCTTGTGTAATCTGCGTAATGTAAAATGTATAAATCTTTCTACCACAGTGTTGCTTAATTCCTAAAACCAAGTGTGTAAGTGAAATCACAGGCTTAAATTCTTGCATGTTGTTAGTATAGAAATGCTAAACATTACAAGTTTAGCATTTCTATACTTACAACTGATTCACAGGAACTTTGTTGGACCCACATAACCCAAGTTTGATAATTAATCAAATGTATAAAAATTGTGCTGTTACTATTAGGACATGTTTATTATTTATGTTTATTAGCACTTATGGAAGGTAGTTCAGTTATACATTTCAGTTTGCAATCATTGGCAAATTGCTGGTGTATCAGAGGACTACAACATTGATTATTGGAAAATAATCAACTTGAGCAGCATAACAATTACTCGGTTTCATGTATAGATGCATCACATCACCTCATCACTGATTATTTCCCTAGAATGTGTTTTATCGCTTACTTTAATCAACTGGACAAACAAAACACATGCTGACTCACTTAGCTGTCCTCTTTCACCGAAAGCACCCAGGTTAGATAGTAAAATTTTTTTATCATAACATTTCTTTCATAACATTGCAATACCCACTTCTATTTCCCTTATGTCATAAAACTCATAAAAAGTCATAAAAGTCACAGAAACGTTTTTTTGCTGCTTATAAGTCGTTTGAATAAACACTATGTTCCTGCTGTTCGAGGAACTACACATTAGTCATGAAATAGCCACACAACAGTACATGAACTCTCACCACAAGACAACTGGAGCCCAAACCAAGATTTATATGTATATGAATAGAGGCAATGCAGACATAATGCTCTTTGGATCAAGCCACACTGTTGCCATGCCAACTGGCTCTTTAATAGAGATGTGCCTGAGGGAGCAGACAATGCATGCATCCACAAACATGCAATGTGGGAACTTTCTGCTGGGTTAAAACTACTCACTGCTCAGATCTGAACGTGCTCAAATACTGACATAACCCCAGACCCGCCACGACACAGGCCCTGGTGACTGAGTTTATGTCAGAGTCAGACAGCAGCTGAACTCATCTGAGCCATGTGAGAAGTCAGGAGATGCCTCAGGGGCCAAGAACAGCACAGAGACACAGAATAACAACCCCCACTGCCTGGGAGCTGCACATTTTACAGCTTCTGTTTCTATCAGAAACAGTGCATTTAGAAACCTATTGCCTTTCCTGAGACACTGGAGAAACTTGAAATCTTTGCGTGCAGAAAAACAAAAATGCTCGTTTTGTTTTGAGGCTACTGAAATTCCTATTCTCTCCTGCAGAAAGGTGTGATTATCACAACCCCTGACTGACTTAGTCATGAAATTACAGAGGGTAAAATGTTTGTCTTTTTGCAATAAACCTGTAATTTGGATATGATATGGCTAAAGGCATTAAGCATAGTCATTAATATCCTTCTGTTATGACGCACTGCCATGCAAAAAACATAGAAAGCAATCTGAAAGCGTGATTCCTCAAATTTATTATGCTAAACAAATAACATTCTACAAAGCTTTACACAAGTTCCATCCATCTCAGACAATCTGGTGATGTGGTAACGGTGCTGACACGGCATTAGAGCAATGCTTCTTCTTTGCTAAAGCCAAAAGGGAAAAACCTCTCTTAATTTACTGTTCCAGGAATGCTGAGCTGTAGGGTGCTCTGCTCATGCTGGTAAAGCACCCAGACATCCCCTCTCATTAGCACAGAGCTAAAGCAGGCTGCTTCATGAAAGAAATTGCCATATAGTTTTCATAGCAAGGAAAATGCAATGAGGCTTTCCCTCTTTAGCAGAACAGGAGGGGCTTAATATCACACGTGCGTTGAAGTCTGTGGCGAGTTGCAGCCGTGGCGCAATGATAACAGGCCAGGAGATGCACAGAGCTGTAATTCAGCAACATCAGAGACTCCCAAAGGAGAACGCTCACAAAGCTATGTACGACCCCCACATGGTTTCACTTTTACATGGAATCATCCACCTAAGCAAGACTCGCTAGCAAGCATGCCGCCAAAACCCCTGACCTCAGCTAATGTTATTTGAGATTTTGTTAAACTCACCCACTTGAGGTTGATTTAAAATGGTCTACTCTGCCCACGCAGCATGTTCTTTTCAAAACTGTCATTACTTGGTATGAAATATACCTTTCGTCTACAAAAATAATGGATTGTTTATTTCAAAGAAGAGCATACAGCATGTGATAAAGCTATGAATATGCATTGGGACACCAGACATGCCTACCATCCTTCCATCAACACATTTGTACAGTATGGCAGCAATACAGTAAACAATTTAGCAATTCCACAAAAAAAAAAAGCGATTAAAGGCTTTACCTGTTAATTCCACTGCTGAGTGGTACTTACCTTTGGTTGAGCTTTGCTTGATCCAAGTTCACAAAGGCTTCAGAAATGAAAACAAGCCCTCAATCACCCTGCCAAAAAAATAATTAAAAGTCCACGTTATTTCAGGCCATGCACAATAATTCATTTGTGTCTTTAGGAATCCATTTAGTGCTTATTTTCTGCAAGGTAGGCATAAAAATCCAGCTGCTGTAAATCCTCTCTACAGGGCACCAGCTGAACTGCTTTATGCACAATTATGCAGAAATCTGAAAGCTGGTTGGATCTCAATATGGACCACATAAGTTAAGTCAAAGGAATTTAACCAGAAGCTCAGTCACCTAACATAAAAATGTCTCTCCTGAACTCTGCTTTTCCAGGCCTGGAAGCTGGGCGTCACTTTATTTAAAGTATGAGCTGCTGGTGTGTGTGTGTGTGTGTGTGTGTGTGTGTGTGTGTGTGTGTGTGTGGCTCAGTTCTACATACTCTTTTATCACATGCACTTCCGCTCTGTGTTGGCCAAGCAGCTGCCACTTTACAACTGTGCAAGTGATTTAGACAAGGGGCATATGTCTTAAATTATTTCCCACATGAGCATGTGAATGCCATAATCCAAATGCTTGCATTTCATAATGCATAACCAGGATGTTATCCTGCCTGCAAATGTCAAAAGGTAAAACCAGAAAGAAGCAAAAGATCTATACATGTAGTGTACAAATATTGTCCTGCCTTTACATGTCATCTGGACAAACCTAACCACAAAATGCCCTTGTGTTTTGTAACCACAAAAGCCAAAACAGCACAGGTACATTTACAGCACATTATTTCATTTTGGGACTATGTATCTGGTGTAAACCACACTGACCCATAATGTGAAAATTATGGAAAATGGATAAAACAGTTGGATGCAAATATTGGGAAGGTTTTAAAACACTTTCATTTCTCAGCCTAAGCATGCAGACTGAGTACATGTAAACTCATGTAAACTCAGCTCCATTTGAAATTCTTGTGTTGTGATGTCACTACCAAGGGCACTTTTACGTCTGCCTGACCCAGGTTTCAAGAATGGCTCAGTTAAATAAGGCTACACTGGTTGAGGTCAGCCAATTAGAAATGGCATCAGTCTTAATGCATCTGTACCTAAACAGGCTTGTTAAATTGTACAGGGTACAGAGAGGTTGGAAAATGGTAATGGAAATGGAAATACTGAGATGAATTAAAAAAAATTTATTCAAAACCTCAGACCGCAAACTTTATAGGTGGAAAATATAATAAGAAAATTGCACAAGTCCTTTAAATGATACTTTCTGTACATATTACCAATAAACATTTTTGATTTAGAAGACAAACTTTGACTTTGCAGTACCACAGGCTCTGTTAGCAGTGAAAAAATGTAAATATGGACCACTACTCAACCGGGCAAGAGCAGGCAGCATCACTATTTGCCATCAATCATTGTCCCTAATCGCACCATCTTGCACTATCACTCAACGTTATACTGTATATTTGTATCTTGATTTTAAAGATAAGGCTACAGAGGGAAAACAGAGATATTATATTATTAATAACATTCTACAATCAGCCCCTGACCCACTAGACCGTTAAGACCTCTGTATGCAAAAACCATCAGCAAAGGTTGAAATTCAAATGAAAAAACTGTGCTTGTTTACTTCGGGAAACTTATTGAAGACCAATGTCTCTGATCCCATCAGGTCCTCTACACAGAAGTGACACTGGAAAAACTCAGTGATTAACACTGGAATGGAACTTTGTGCTCTCCCACAGGCCTCTGTCTTCTTAACCGCATAGGAAATCTGATACACACATCCTGATCCTGATTCAACAAGGAAGAGACAGGAAGTGAGAGACTAAAATTGAAAGAAAAAAAAACAAACAGAGCCAGAGATCCAGAGAGAGAGAGAGAGAGAGAGAGAGAGAGAGAGAGAGAGAGAGAGAGAGAGAGATATTTTAGGAACAGTTGTTTGACTATTTTTAATTGTGTGTACTAATTTGCCCTAAACCATTCTTATAATGTTATTGATGCAATAGATATAGATAAAGAAATAGGCATAAAAGTTTTAACATCATGATCAGCTGTCACTGATGGGAGGTACTACAGCAGTGTAAGACAATAAGACAAAAATTATGTATGAGGATACTGCAAATTTCTACTTTGCATATCACGATGTACTGTCAAAATGACAATGTATAATAGTGTATTATAATAATTTCCTGTAAATAGTAAAGTTAACATCTATATAGAAATTTACTTCATCAAAATAAAAAAAACGAATAGATTTAATCTTATTTTCATTCAGATAGACCAGCTACCAAGTGCTCAGTCTATTTGGAATCAATAGTGTAAGCTCTCTCATGGTTCTAATTGTGAATATGTGTTTAATGTTAATCTTATTAAAACATTTCTTCAGAATTTTTCTTCCTCGTGGTAAAATTCCAAGTGTTAATATCTCCATAGCATTATAAAATAGTTGCAATAAAAAATAAAAATAAAAAACACGATGAGATGTGACTGATATTGTAGTAACCCTTCAATCAAATATTTGACTGTCAGTAAAGAAAATCCAAATGATGTAAAACTGAAAGGTATTTCAGAATTTAGTGTAGCGGTAACATTTATACTCAACCACATACATTTTCATTGCTCTGGGACAAACCTGCACACACTAGAGCAGTTACACAGAATCACTCGAAGCAACACTGATCAGAAATGACTAATCGTTTAAGTGCAGCTCAGCTCTTGCACCATTTCACGGTATACAGGTTTACTCACCGTCCCTGCTGTATGGACCGGATTAATTCATGAACAGGCACACATTCATTCACACAATACACACTGTGTAGGGCTGATGAAAGCAAAAGGATTCACACACCAACACACACACGCACATTCATTCAGCATCTTTGCTCTCACAGATGTAGCAGGCAGCTGTGGGTGAGAGTGTATTTATGCCAGGGAAAGACCATGAAGTTCTAATTTCAAAGCTGGAGCTTCTTTGTGGTGAGGCTGCTGTGCCCTGCCTGAGGACACAGTGTCATCGCTGGGGAAGAGGCCGTGGTGTTCACTGTCTCCCTGAACCGCTGCAGGCATAACTATGTCACTACGCAGTGTACTCGCTAAAGCTTAACCTAAAATCTAAATAATTAAGTGTACACACACATCTTATATGTTGTCACCTTTCATTGGAAATGTGTTCTGAATCGTCCTACATATCCTACACAAATTTTTATTTGGGCATCTTTTAATAACCCTGATTTAATGAGACACTGGAGTCTGCAAGCTGTTACTGGGTCAGCAGGACTAAAGGCTCTCACACACTGTGAGAAATTTGACTATGGCTTCCAGTGGAGAGGGATCTGATGCAGGTAATCTGTTCTACAAGAAATATGGGTTTTACTTCAAAGTTTGCACCTTCTGCCTTATTTAGGATGCCCTAAACGCACAGGAGAGCAAATGAGAAGGAAACTAGAACAGGCAAAACAGGGACAGGCAAATGAATGTGTGCATCAACTTCTTTAAAAATAAATAAATAAATAAATAAAAAATCTCTTCTTAAATCTCTTGGACACCATTACATAATAAAAAAAAAAACAATGAGATGAGATAGAAGATTTCTGCTATGGGAATTTATCTCTGAATGTGTCTCATAAAATGGACCAATTCCCATGGTCTTGAAATCCCAAACCAGAGCTGAACAACACAACACAACATCTGTTTGAGGCATGTACTTGTGAGAGCATTCATGAGCCAATGATGTAGTCATGTCAGAGCTGGAGATCTCAGAGCTCCAGAGAGTTGTACGGATGTGTAGATGCCGTGTCTGGGACCAGATGTGAGCTGTATACAAGAGGATGAGGGAAAGACATGGATCATGTGGACTCGGGAATGGTTCTGGTCAATAAGAGAGACAGAACATGAGATTTAATTTCAGCACAAAGCTTCTCTATGCTGGTTTCTCCTTTGTGGGTTTGTTATGCATTTATTGGCCCAAATCTTGTAATCACACATGAGGTTGCTTTTTCCGATTTTACCATGTTGTACTAAACCTTGCAAGCATCACCAAACATGAAAATCTTTGTGTATTGTCAATGTATTGTCAAAAAATATTATGACAGACCATTAGCTTAGGTCAAACAGCGACTAACCTTAAGACTAAAAGATTATCTGCTTGGAACTTCTCTCAAGTATTTCGTATCAGGAGGCTTTCATTCACTCAAAATTTGTTTAGAATAGCAAACTCGCAAAACAATCTCAAAGGTCTTATGTTATGAACTCAGCAAAACCTAAAAGTGTAACACTCTTAAAACATAAATAGTCACATTTTAATAGCTTCTATTTCAACATATGATTTAAGATAAATAAAAGCATGTAAAAAGAGAAATAGAAAAGAAAATATGAACAGTAAAGCATAATGGAGCTCTGTTGCCTAGATTAGGCAGTGCGGGGGAGAAGAAATGGCAGCATAGACTCTTTTAACTCATCACTCACTTTCAGTAACCACTTTATCTAAAGTCAGTGTGGGGGAGCCTATCCTGAATTGGGAAATACACCTCAGATGGGACACCATGCACACACATTAATTCACAACTAGGGGCAAATTATCATCACAAATCAAACTACTGTAATGTTTTTGGAAGATTGGAGCAAACAGAAGAACCTGGAGCAATTTCAAATAGACTTGGGGAAAACAGAAGAACAGACACTCTGTAGAAACAGTAACCTGGATGCTGGATGGGTAATGGTTCTGACTATGGATACTTGACAACCATGCATCTTGCAGACCATCTGCATGTTTATTTGTATATGACATATGTTAAATGTGGAATGAATTTTAAGTCTACATTTCAATTCATTTTAATTGAAAGCAATTTTCATAATACTTTCAACAACAGGCATAAACCAATGTGTACATTTTGATTTACATGCTTAATGAGCAAACCAGAAGTAAAAGTGGTAAAGGAAAACTCCATGTTTCATGACAGGATGAAGAAACCTTTAGAGAAACCAGAATCAAATAAGAATCCAACTTCTTCTACACATGTGAAATTATAAACAATTATTTTTCTACATATTGTATACTATGACATCAAGAAGTAAATATTGTGTTGAAAAGATGTGCTGAGGTGAGCACGTTTTTAGCTAAGGTCATTCACTAAACAAAAGGAAAGACTTGGATATAAATGATAAAGAATTGGGGCCATTCACAGTAGCAGATAGTATGTCACTAGGTGAGAAAAGTTCTAAACAAAAGCAGAGCATCAGTATGAAACTGGGAAGATCTGTAACAGCCAGAAAATGATCAAAATACCTGAACATGACTAGTATGTCCAAAATGATCTGAGTAGGAAATCTGAGCACATTTTAAAGTCTGTTCTGTTGATGGACAGAAAAGTAAGTGAAGCATATAGAAGTTCCACCAACACAACCCAAACATTCCTGCAAAGTAAATTTCCATTGGAGCCTGAGGGATGGTGACACATTTCCCCAACCAACTTCACTTTCACAATACAGTAGCAGTGTTTTAACACTAACATATGTGTGATAGACAACATGCAACTTTGATGAGTGTGGGATTCTTGTGGGATTTGATGAGTTTGTGTGCATTGGGCACCAACAGGTCACAGCGATTCAGTTCAAAACATGTATAGTGTGTATGTGTAACGTGCACAGAATATATGTGAATAATCTAAATTATTATAGTATATTATACAAGAGTGTAGCATAGCGTGTGTATGTTTTTTTTGTAATTCCCAATCCCATCAACATTGAACAGAAATTGTGACAACTGATACAGTATCTCGTTAGACTAGTTAGAGTAAATAGTTGCAACATCAGGACACAAAACAAGCCACCAGTAGTGGTTTATAATAGTTATAGTTCTGGGATTAGTCACAACTGAGACACATTTTTAAAAGTCACCAAACAAAATGGGAATCCAAATGTGAGTCCAAACAACTATTATGCATAAAGAAAAAAATGAAGAGTAAAGTATATATATATATATATATATATATATATATATATATATATATATATATATATATATATATTACAGCTGTCAAAATTATTAATTATTAATAATGCGTTACTGGGTTAATATAATGTAAAAGAAAAGAGTTGGTAGGTTATGGCATGAGTACATTAAGAGTGAAACATCTTCTTCATTAAACAACAGTTTTACTGACTTATTCTAAAACTTAAAAATAAGCACTACACCAAAAGAAGGTTATACTGCAAAAGGCATGGCAATGAAGTGAAATTATCATAGAGAGTTACATATATACAGGGCATAATTTAATAAATACAAGGAATCATTTAAGGATATCTTGAAATGATGCACAAATTCAGGCTAGAGAGACTGTGTTTGTAAATGGATCAGTGATAACACATGTAAAAATGTGGCCCTCAATGGCATCACAGAGGATTTTAAAGATACTGCATGCAGGCACATGTACACCCACTTGTGTTAAAGCAATAGTTAAAGACCCTCATGAGAGCGAAGAGATTTTTTATAAACTACTCACTAAGCCAGCTTTGATTTACATTACTCAAATATGAGACTCGGATGACTCAGCTAAGCAGTTTCTGTCATTTGAGGACATGTTGGCAGTCTAAATACAGCATACTTAATCAAATGGTCATAAAAACCTGAAAGGTGGACGAAAGCTAAATCATGGTAAATATATTGAAAAAATGGAGACCCAGGTCTCTCTGGTGTTCATTTAAAACATTGCTGGGTAAGAAACAGCTGGGACAATGGCACGTTATGACAGAGACTGTAGACATGTCAAAACAGAGGCATGAAAGCCTGTAATGCTCAAATGAATGTATGTGCTCTGTACATCATTTCTCTCTTTCTCTCTCTCTCTCTCTCTCTTTCTCTCTCTCTCTTTCTCTCTCTCTCTTTAAAAAAAAAAAAAGTAAAAAATCCTACCTGTTAACTCATACTTACATATACCATATACAGCACTGCTCATATGGTCATTATACAAACTTAAGGACACTGAAAAATATAAAAAAAACAATTGCAAACTCCTTGACTCGTCTCTCTCTGTTTCAGTCTCTCTCTCTCTCTCTCTCTCTCTCTCTCTTTCTTTCTCTCTTTAAAAAAAAAAAAAAAAGTAAAAAATCCTACCTGTTAACTCATAGTTACATATACTTACATATACAGCACTGCTCATATGGTCATTATACAAACTTAAGGACACTGAAAAGTATAAAAAAACAATTGCAAACTCCTTGACTCGTCTGTCTCTGTTTCTGTCTCTCTCTCTCTCACACACTCTCTCTGTCTCTCTCTCCCTCTCTCTCTTTAAAAAAAAAAAAGGAAAAAATCCTACCTGTTAACTCATATAGTTAACAGGTAGGTTACAGCACTGCTCATATGGTCATTATACAAACTTAAGGACACTGAAAAATATAAAAAAAACAATTGCAAACTCCTTGACTCGTCTGGCACTCCTTACTCTCTTTAATGGAACAGCAGTGTCAGCATACAGTAAAGCACTCTAAGCCTTTGATATTGTGCTGGTAAAATAAGCACTTGGTTTTAAATGGAGACAGGTGAGATGAGGACAGAAAGCTGTAAACTGTAAGAGATCCTGATTCCCAGCCACTCATTCTTCCCCGAGGCTGACACTCATTTTGTCACATGAGGAACAGCTTGGAAAACCTGGCAAAGCAGGCCGGACCAGGACCAAAAAACGACCCAGCGAAAAGAAGAGAAAGGAGAGAAGAAAAACTGAGAAGGGGAATGAGCCTAGATTTTCCAAACATCCACTTCAATATTTCATTTACTGAATTTTGCAAAGCTACCCTTTTCACATTTTACTCTGTGGTAAAACTGCACTGTTATGCAAACACAAATACTTATGTGATGCTCAAAATAAGTCACCACAGAGCAAATGTCAATTAAAGAAGTTGAATAATTTCAAGAAAGTAAATCAAGACTCCCTCCTCCATCTGTTAAACAATTTGCTAGTTCTTCTGATGTTATTTGATATGAAATTGGGACCAAAACGATATTCTTTTTTACTAGCTTATTAATGAGAGAAAATGTGTAGAAGTAGAATTGGACATGATCTCATATGCTGTTTATTAACATAATAGTCTGCAGCATACTGTAATAAGTTTATGGCGAAATCCTAAAGAGAGGAAAGTGGCACATTACAAAGTGTGTAACAACACTAGAAATGTGTTTGATAAGCCTACGAGTGTATTTGCTCAAAACAAACAGGTCAGAACAGAACAACATGAGACAGATTACACAGGCAATGCCACAGAAGCACTTGGGCACAAAGCTGAGATGGAAGCACATAGATAACTTCCTAGACTACAAGAAACACCACCTTACTTTGCCATTATTTCACTCTGGTACACCCTCTTCATTCCGCATATCCGTACAGACTGTACAGAAAGTCAGACCATGGTGATTTGCTCATATTACGTTAAACAATAGAAACACACATTTGTGTGATCCAAATGTAGCTCGCACATACACACATACAGTACGCAGTTACATCCTGTCTGGCCTGAAACAAGGGGGTGTAACATTTCCAGTGAAATGACATCAGCACTGATATTTGGGGTCGGCAAAAGAATAAGCCTGCCTCTGCATGGTTACAGGTTTGATTGCTTCACTTGATGATGGACTGCTGAAAGAGATCTCAGTGTCATCAATTCCATCATTACCTACAGTCATCTAGAAAGCAAGCAGAGAAACACGCTCCTGACACAAAATTTGCCTCGCAGTCATGTTTTTCAGCACAACAAAGATGTAAAACGGATTGTCCTTCCCTTGTTTATTTGCATGCTGTGCTGAGGCTCGATAGCCAAAACGTGTGAGGACTTAGCGGTTGGCACAGTGTTCTCTAATCAGCTAGCATTCCTCTGTGCTTTCTGCTGTACAGCGATTAAGGGGCAGCCGATTACGTGACAACAAGTCAATGGCAGAAAAAAGTGGTTTTTCTTTACTAGCAACCTATCTATCTATCTATCTATCTATCTATCTATCTATCTATCTATCTATCTATCTATCTATCTATCTATCTATCTATCTATCTATCTATCTATCTATCTATCTATCTATCTATCTATCTATCTATCTATCTATCTATCTATCTATCTATTTATCTATTTATTTATTTATTTAATCAGTAAATAAAGTTTTCAGGACATCCTTTCCAAACAGGTTAAATAGGAGGTGACACAATCAAACTTAGACCTCATGTCTGGTAGACTCTGAATAAACTCCAGGAATATAAAGCTGTATAAGTGCATCCTAAAGTATATTTATAATATAACAGGTTTCACAAGTTGCTTATTTAAATAAAAGAATGGTGGAGGACAAAAAAAAAAACGTTTCACTTATGCTTGTGAGTGTAGACATTTACTTTGATCATTTCAAAGTCAGATCAAATAAATGTGATAACAATAATAAAATAAATAGGAACAGGGAAAAATATGTAATAATAATCTTAATTGATTGAGTCCTGAGGGTTTCTTCAGGGTGTTCTGGTTTCCTCTTACCTCCTTGAAACATGGCAGTAGGTAGATTGGTTATGATCATTTGCAGTTAGGTGTGTGTGTGTGTGTGTGTGTGTGTGTGTGTGTGTGTGTGTGTGTGTGTGTGTGTGTATTCCTGCCTCGCACTGTGTTCCTGGACTGACTAGAATGAAGTTACTAGAGATGAACAAATGAATGGCTTTAATATTGTTAAAAATAATTATAATAACTAGGATTGTGGACAGTGCTGCATTAAACCTGATACCAAAAAAACAAAACTTTGACCCTGTTAGCCTTACAGTACATTCTCCATTTTTAGGATTATGTGATACTAGTCTGTTCATGTGATTGAGAGTTGAGACATTTCTCCATGCCTGACCTCTGACACAGACTGTTTGAGAGTTTAAAAATTCGTCCTTTTCTTTTCTGACTGTTGAATTTACTCAGCCTAAAACAATATGGTGTTTAAGTTACCTTCAAATATAGGTTTCCTAGGAATGACCTCCCAAACAACAATTGGGATCCTGTGTAATTTAATTTTAGTGATTTTATTAGTGAGAGTTATAACTGCAATTAGTCTCAGAATGACATCAACATGAGGAAGCTTCAGCACATTTCACACATACACACACACACAAAGTTTGCTGACTCAAACAACTCTACTACCTGGCAGTCATGTCTGTTTCTCCAAATCACTGGGTGAGAGTACATAAGCACTTTTCATTGCTTACCCAACACAGACTAGTCATAGTGCAAATACCCGCTAGGCAGGGCACTTCATAAATGAACTTTAACTTCAACGTAAAATTAGCCACAATGACGAACAGAACACCTGGTTCACCTAAACAGAAAATAGAGCACACCCATGACTTCATTTCAACACAGTGTAAATGCTGTGCTAAAACCATTCTCTATGAATCAAACAGCTATAGCACATAAATTGTCCTCTGTGCCCCCAAGCATCACCACTGACATTCAGTTTTGGAGAGAACAAGGAGCAATAACACTATTTAAATTCCAGTGTCAACTTAAGTAGATCTAGAATCATTAGTGATGCACTCAAATGAAAATCCTGGCCATGCTGATGCCAAACAAAATAGATATTGAGAGCCAGCATTAATATTGCCTTTTTCGTTAAAATAGTACACATGTAATTAATTGGAAGCTTTTTTTTTGTTTGAATGAAACTTATTTGAAAAAAAAAATAAAGAGAAAAAAAGGTGTGTGTGCATGTAAAATATATACATATTCAGAGTTGAGATCATATGGCTTTTTTACAAGGTCATGGTTGCCAGATAGATTTTATTTAATTTCTTATTAAAATAATCCAATTAAATTTACTGAAACTGGGACAGTCATTTGGAGTGCTAACTTCTTTAAATGCTTTACAGAAATGTTAAAGTGTTACAGTTTGTTATATTTTATACATTCGAGCATGCGATTTGGGTAAAGGTTTTTGCATTTGAACTTTTTTTATATCTAAAGAACTGACCCTGACTGAAATGTCAGTGCATTTCTAATCATTATTGACATTATTGATCTAGAAACATGGCACAAGCATCTGCCCATGCTGAGAGAAGCGTGTCAATCATGACCACAGCTTGCAGATAGCAGCTAACAGCTGGACCATGCGCCAAAGTTCTCAGGCAACTGTACATGAAATACAGCGATGATGTTAATCCACATGGCATATGTCATCTGCAAACAACACATCACAATACTGCACAATACTAGTGTGTGCACAGTACAGTGCAGTCAAAGCCTATAATGATGGTCTGTACACAAACTATTACTATGAAGTGCTTTTTATGTCTCTTCCCCATTGCCCTGTTTCCCCTCATCCGTCATGTTTGTGGGAGGTGATTGTGGCCTCCAGTTTCACTCAAAGGAATGCCAGCTGGGATTTTCTGCTTTGTAAAAGATCAAAGATGGCTGCCATGGCTGACACAAAATCTCAGTCACAAACCCATATGCACTTCACTACAACAAAAAGAACATTTCACACTTTGTATGTCCACTGTAGGACTGTTATAAGTAAGAATGTCTGGAGAAGCATCCTCGATCCTGTACCTCTATCAAAACCCAGAGGCTCTCAACAGCTGAACCCACCCTTTTACCAATTACATGAGGTAATTTTAGCAAACAGGGCCAATCCCAGATTGGTGGGGTCCAGTTTACTGCTGCACTTCTGCTAAATGTGGTTAGCTCATCCACCAAACACTTAATATTAAAATAATATATCAGGAATTGTTCCTAACATCTGTTTACTATCTACAAGTGTGTCATATGTGTCACAACTACAGATGGTAGTTTCAGCATGTTTCTCTTAGTGAGGAAAATAAATAGAAACCCAATGGGCAATTGAAATCTAAGGGCAGTTATTTTATTATGAAATTGTAGGATTTCTAAAGTTTTTGTGTCACCATGGTAAAAAATATATAAACAAAGAATTATTTCCATTTCCATGTGATGACTCGTCGATTTCACAAAACTTCTTAAAAAGCATTTTGTTAGTGTGGGTAAGTTGTACACACTACAGAAGAGCATATTTCATTTTAAGACCCTAGTGAATATACAGTAGTAGCATATTTATTGTATACTGCTTCAATAATTAGAATCCTCGTATCGTCATCGGAAAAACATTTCAATAACAGCCTAAAGACTTCTGTTATAAGTGTTTTTGGGAACTGGGTTGTTTGTCCATTTCTACATGTACAGAAACATTATTAATGAAATGAAAAAAACTGTTGTATAATCATGTCTACATTTTAAATGTGGTGGACAGAAATTAAGTAGAAAAGGGAGGGCTATCCCTTTAAGGCAAATTAAATGTGGATAGTCTGTCGTCCAATGCAAATCAGTATGTGGAGAGACCTGTTAGGGCTTTAGGCAGTTTAGCACTCTTTTACTCTGTGGAGTTTTTACAGAACTTAAACTACAAATATCTAAACCACTCCCTAAGCACAAATATCCTACTGTTCCCTCTTTGCCCCTGCAAGTCAAAGGTCAGTTATGTATAATGTAAAAAGGGCTTTCACTAAACTGTCACATGTCAAGGTCTGTCATATGAAGGTTGAGAAACATGGAAACGTGCCTGCGCCTTTACTCTTCTACAGCTTTACTGTGATGATTTCTAATCACACAATCCGGTGTAATGCAAGAGAGAATGGGTTCCTTTTGAGTCTGATTTCTCTAAAGGTTTGTTCAAGAGTTTTTCCTGTACCATGTTTGAATCTGACTTGCTCATTAAGGATCTAAATATACATTCAGATTTCTGTAGAACTGACTATGTCTATTAAAAAAATATACAAATTCAATTGAAAATAATTTAATTAAATGTAACTTCCACTGTAACTCTATGTTACCATTCCAAATTTTTATATGACAGAAATTGACTGAATTTCAAACAATATGTTTTAAATCCAGCTGTCAGAAGTTTATTTACACATTACAATTTCAATCTCAGGCAAGTGGAACAAATCTGATCGGTAAGGGACATGGCCGAGAATCTAATTCTGGACATTTGAAAGAAATTACAAAAAATTTTATTCCTTAGTTACATGTATTTTTTCAATGAAAACTGTGATTTTGGTTTTGTGGTAAAATATATGCAGATAATAACAGCAGAAGGAGACAAAAACAGATTGAGCAGCAGATTGTGAAGAATTAGATGTGCAAATGACTCTGAACCAGAAATAAAGCAGAAGAATCTATTACTTAACTCCAATATACAAGGAATAAAGTACAGGGCATCAGAAAATGAAATAAATCACCTATCAATACCACTCATAACACAAATAAGAATCACTTAACTATTTCAGAGGCTGAGAACTATAGAGCAAATGGCCTGGTTTCGGCCTGGTTTACAATAAAAACACTAATTCATCATGCCTGTTAGGGGAGTATTGTTAGATGCCACTGGACTATGCACACTGCTGGGTTAGCAAGTAGTTGGTATTTCTGAGCCCCCGTCCCTGCCACCCCCCCACACCTCAATTGACCTGTATTCCATTGAGCAAGAATTGTCAACATATAGGCTAATCTTCCTACCCATTTCACACTGAAAGCATCTGTTCACTGTCAGCTCCGTACAGACCTGGCTCTACACACCTCCATAAGAAGCAAACAAAGACAACAAAGTTTCTTCATTCATTCCAGACTGTGTCTGTGTGCTCTGAGCCAAACATGGGTATAATTACACATTCAAACCCAACCTTTAACAAAAAAACTTGAACTGTTCTAGACAAGAAATAAGAGAGTTTAATAAAAGCAACAGTGTGTATCATCTTTCAACCCCCCAGACAGCTGGATGACCTCTCTGCAGGTAACCTTAAACAGCCTCAGGGATGATCATAAGCCTGCTATTCTTTCCTGTTTTACACCCTGACTCTGATTCATAAGCAAACTGATATCTTTAATTAGTTCAATTAAAGGAAAAATAAAATGACAAAAAAAAAGCTTAACATGATAAACATTTTAGCATGAATGGAATAAAATGTTTTTAGGTGTCATTAATCCAACAATATGGGTAAGAGCAAGTGATGAGCAAACTTACAGTATATTTGCATGCTACATTGGTTTTTTTTTTTTATATTATAGCTATAAAGATACAGACGAGTGCAAATGTTTGCATACCCATAGGGCCAAACAAAACGCTTATTCTGTCAAGACAAACAAATAATAATAATATGGTTAAATAGTCTGTTGAAAGATATTTATTAACTGTGAATAGTTCAAACCAAAGCTTGCATCTCCCTTTCCTAAATGTGATATAAACTTCCCTATTCTCTTTGCCTTAATAAATGCTGTTAAGTGATACATTAGTGACATTCTGTATAACGCAATCTAAAATCAGTCAATACAGAGGTAAAGGTGGAGGTGGAGTATTCTGAATAAGGATCTGATCTACACTCGTGGGAAGGTAATGCAGGCAGAAGACAACTGCAATGCAAATCCGAGGCCACTTGACACACTGCTGGTGGAAATGGAGCCTGGGCCTCCTGATGTTTACTGCAAAGCAAACAGCTTCTGTCAGAAGCCCTCATGCCTGCGCAATAATAATCGTACAGGTCCACCTACTTATTGATATATGTCCGATTCCTAATGTGCAGATAGCAGTGATGGGAAAAACTAAAACGAGCTGCCGCATGGTGAAAATGCAATGCGTTCGTGGAGGCAGTGGAAACACACCCTGCACAGATGTAAGGTTTTAGCTGGTGAGGCTGGTGCACGCACACACACACACACACACACACAGTCTGAAATTGCAGGTTTTCTGCGCTTTAATCACATGTGTCCGATCACAGGCCTGGATACGATCAGATTTCTCTGCTGCCAAATGCGTCCATGGAGAAGACGCACACATAATGTCTGATCCAGCGCTTGTCAATGCGCACGCAATTCCCGTTTCACACACACACACACACACACACACACACACGCCACAATGCTGTCAGCGCTGTGACACACAAAATACAACCGTGTTTTTATGTACAGGACCGATTCCACACCTTTTTGGTAGCTTTTTCTGTAGATCGGATACATTGGTCTGTCTGATCATTAGCACCTTCTAAGCTGCGCCTATCACTGCTAGCTACTAAGCTAATACACTTCGTTAATAGAATAAATGGTCAGATTACAGGCGTTTTATTCGCCATGATTTTCTCCTACCGTGACAAGTCATCGTTTCTAGCAATAGCATAAAAAGCCACTTAGAGCGACTGACCGTTATGAATCCAGGATGACGGTTAAAGGCTCGTGAATGGGAAATGAGCAGATCCACAATGGGGGAAAAAAAAGCCGACGTGTTGTTCAGATCCAGCAGGACTGAATCAGTCTGCGGTTTAAACGCTTTGGCCGTGTTCACAACCGATAGACCCGAGAAGCTCCTTGAGCTCGGAGGTGCATTTACGCTCCCGTTTCCGTTCCCGCACCGATGGGAGCTGCTGCTGTTGCTGCTGCTGCTGGACCGAGGCGCGTGCACGAGCCTTCGTTTCCTGTCCAGCCCTGAGATCCGGGCCAGCGGCTCCGCGATCGCGCGCGTGCCCTGCCCGGCTTACGTCACCACATTCACGCAATCCCCTTCAGTGGGTGTGCCAGTCCACCGCGTGGATCCTCCTCATCCCACTATTTTTCCCATCCCGATCCCGGTGTGTTTGCTCACGGATTACTCACCTGTAATAGCACACTCTATTGTCCTGTTTGCGCTTTTCACTTTTATTTAGACGGAGGATTCCCAAACCTGCTGGGAAAACTATCACAAGTGATTATTCTACATTTTTCTACTAACTGAAATTATTTTTCTTTATGGACATTATTTGGACATTATGCATGTATCCAATTGTACAGTATGGACATTACAGATTTTACACTTACTCTACATCTGAATACTACATTTCTTATAAATTCCCAATGTTAAATGTCTTAAAAATTTCAGCATTTGTTTGTTTTCTTTTCTTCTGGTGTTATAGTGAATCAGAGTCACCCAACATTTGGAGAAGAACAGGAGGTGGATAGATGAAGAAATTTCACTCACACACTTTCAGTGACTGTTTTACTTCTGGTCAGAGGCTCAGTGGAACTGATCTCACAAACACTGGGTATGAAGCTTAAACACTCACTGATAAGATCTGTCAGGGATCCATCATATCTGAAAATGTTAGAATAGTAAATAACAAATAACCAATTATGCTATTTATTACTAAATGTGTCTATCTATTAACCTCGTTAATTCCCGTTCAGATCCACCATTTGGATTTAATCCAAATATCAGAAAATATATGTAAAAAGAAATTGCATGCTATTTGCTATTTGACTACTTGAACAGTATTTCAGGAAAAATATATAGTATAATGAGAATAAAAAACAAGAACTCAGTGACAAGTGTAGAATATACTTACAAAGTATGTAGTGAAAAAAATCAATATTTAGATCTTTATTGTGTTATTAGCCCTTTATTATCTCAATCCCTCTAACTCGTCAAATAGTGATTTTACAGTGAACAGGTTTTGGACCCACATATCTTTTTAACTGTCAGATCTTTGCACATATTTACCAATTAGTTTGCATCATTCTGTAAGTTCTTTCTGTTATTTTTCTGTTAATGTTAACTGATGTTGTTATAGACACCCTTGATTCAGAGTTCAGGTTGCTGACAGAAGATTTTAAGTGTGTGTGGGGTTTTTCACATACTCTCCAAATCATGGCAGTAATTGGATTGGCTAATCTAAATGTGTGTGATTAATTATTATTATTATTATTATTATTATTATTATCATTTTGCATATTGAAATCAGGGTATTGTGAACTCTTTTCATCTTTACTTTGTACAAAAAAAAGAGAGGATACGTTCCGTTGCAAATTTGTATAATCACTTGCATTAGGGTATAATTAAGGGTTGTAATATCTTGTCACTGAATTGAAGTCTTTGAGTTTAGAAAACAATGTAGGTCTAGATTTTGCTACACCGTTTGTATACTGTTGTACATTTACAGTACAGAAAGAAAAAGTTTTTTTTGTTTAAAAATGCAACTATGTGTGAAATGCATGCAGCAGTTTCAGAGCACCCAAATGTAATGTCGCTGAGAGACACAGAGTGCATTGGTGTGGTGAGGGGGGCTTTCAATGTGGAAACATGAGCAACCTATATACTGTAGAGGGGAAGACATTGTGAGACTAATACTGACTGCACTCTGAGGCTGCAGACTAGCCACATCAAAGAAATCACAGCGGAGAGTCTCACCACTCAAACCAAAAAAAAAGTCCATTATAGTCAATATAAGTTTGCACCCCAAAGCAAGTAATTGTATTGATAGTGAAGCCACACTGTATTGCTGTTTCAGAACATTCATTTTTATTTTGTGCACAGATATTACAAATATTACAGATATAACAGATATTTACACGTGTGTGTGATGTTTGAGGAATATAGCTTCAAGAGAGGGCTAGACATTTAATGAAGTTACCTTTTTTATATTTTTTTTGTTTTGTGGGTATTTTGCCACCATGTGGTTATATCCGTTATTGCAGGCTGAAGTGTTAATTTTAGTAATTTCAGTCGAAATATTTTTGTACTATTGTGTAAAAATAAATATTCTAACAAAACTGATCATCAAAAAAAGAAAAAAAATATATATACATTATTTTATTGTATATATTAGTATATACTTACTATGACAAACATAGCAAAATATAAAGCTTTTAATTGACTTAAACAAATATATGTTCAGAAAGGGAATTAAACAAAGAATTAAAGCATGAATTATACATATACACTCCTAAAACTGCCTGTGATGGCTTTTTCTCATTTACATTTGCTGTAGTAAACTGTTGGGAGAAAAGCTAAGTTGTTTTCTTGAACTCAAAGGTAAATTAGGATCAAAGAGTTTGATGTAAAATTAACACATCTGGGTTCACAAACTTTATTCAGCTATCCAACAATTGATCAAAGCTCATTATTTCTGAATAGAACAGGACTCACTTTTCTTTTTAATAAAAAAAAAAAAACTGTCTGAAAGTTTACCCACGAAGATTAAACATGTAAAGACATCAAAGGGAAATGCTTTCATATACTAAAGTATACTTTAGTATACTTCATCTATTTATTATATACATGATTAAACTTTTAATTTTAACTTTATTTTATTAAACTTATATATATTTTTTTTCTTGATTTCCTGACTAATGATTGGTCTATTAAAAACTTTTGCTTTACTTTTATTTATTTATTGAATTCAATTGAATTCATTTTTATTTGTATAGCGCGTTTAACAATGAACATTTTCTCAAAGCAGCTTTACACAGATAATGTGGTGATAAAAATGAATAAGATGTTCTTTATAAGTTTTATTTTTTATTTATTTTTACCAGGAGCAAACTGAACTGAACTACTAAACTGACAGGTTCAGGAGCACAAACATTATTTTATAATGCACTATTGTAAAACTTTTGTATGAGCAACTGTCATTGCTATATACAATGAATAAAAAATGTAACCAGACATTAAAATTGTCTATTTCCTGTGCCTGTTAGACGGCAAAGCAAAAAAAAAAAAGAAGACTAAAAAAGAGAAAATCCCTCAGACTGTGCCATGTTGTGATATGACCAACGAAAGGAAAGTTGTGACTCATAGCTAAAAAGCCCCCACGCGACCTCCTCTTTTCACGAGAAAAGTCTAAAATAGAGGTTTCTATAAATAATTTGATGTTTTGATCTGAAGGATACTGAGTAATATGGAAAATTCTCCTTAATTATCTCATTAATGTAGAATAACTTAAAAGAATAAAGTGTGTATAGATGCTCAAATTTAAAACAGAAATGTAAAAAAAAAGTATTTATTTATGTAATAAATAAATAAATAATGTATTTGTTGGAGGGATTTTAATAAGTTAGATCTATCTATAATATGGTACAGTTGATATCTCCATGTCATCTGTTTACTAGGTGCCTCTGACTTGCCTGTCCTCCCATGTGTAGTCAAGAACAGGAAAACGTTGTTGTCTAATCTTCTCTCACTTGTGAGAGGCAGCAGTTCAAAGATGTATGACAACTGGATCGCCTGCATTGTTGTGCTCCTCTTCTTTTTGGCAACATTGGCATGCTCTCACAACAAAACTGGAGGGAAAAAAAACCTATACATCAAAGGTTTGTGTATTTTGTTCCAAATACATATGGGCAGCTGTTTAGCTCGCGGAGGAAATAACAAAGTTACTAGTGTAAAGCCATTGTGAAGAGAAATTTATTTGCACGATAATGGGGTTTGTACGTTGTAAGTAAGACAACGGTCTTAAGAAAGAATTGCATCAAGAAGGAAGGAAGGAAGAAAGAAAGAAAGAAAGAAAGAAAGAAAGAAAGAAAGAAAGAAAGAAAGAAAGAAAGAAAGAAAGAAAGAAAGAAAGAAAGAAAGAACAGAGAAAGAAAATTAACAAAGAAACACAGTAAATGTAAATACGATACTTTGTAAATAATGTAGCACAAAACATATTTGGTGTATAATAAGTACATAATATCAGTACTAAGAGCCTTTCTAATACCCTTATCTCGATTGTTGTTGTTGTTGTTTTTTTTATTTTTTTTTATTTAGATTTCCAAAGTAAAAAAGCGAAAGTAAAAACCATATATAAAAAAAAAAGAGAAAAAAGTGACAACAAAAGAGGAGGAGGGTTGTGACAAACCACATCCTTTACACCTCTCTTATTTTTCACCCTAAACCTTGCAAGCATACAACAACATGTGTTATTGTGTTTACAGATAGGAACCTGGTAATACACACAGTGATGTCAGATGCTGACAATGCTTCTATCAACTGCCCAGGTCTGGAGGTTAATAAGGAGAATGTTCATATTACTCTATACAAGGAGACAGTGCTGCACTTTACAGATCTCCAAAAGAGTCAAGTAGCAAACACCTCAATGGAAAAGCAAAAGTTTATTGTCCATGTTAGGAATAACACTGTAGATTATGTGATAAACATGCTTCAAGTCAATGACACAGGCTTGTACAACTGCACAGTTGCACATGGAGATGCTGCCAAAACAATCCGTACTTTTCTTCTTGTTACAGGTACTGCATTTTCAGTTACAAGCAGAATCCATTAGCAACCTCAGCATATGTATAAATGCATTAAGCCTTTAAATTGTTATCTTGTTATTCTTTAGAGCCAGGGCTTCAATCCGGTCCTCATGAGGGACGGTCAGTGTTTTGGCTACTGCTTGCTGCAGGCTGTGGATTACTAGCTTTGTATAACTTTATCACCACAATTGTCAGCTGCTCCTTTGCTGTAAGTATCTATATGATCACATTTATTAGACAAAACAAATGAAAATCCAAAGATTTTCAGTTTATATGTTTCAGTTTTATTTTATTCAGTTAGATTTTATTTTCTATTAGAAAAATATTGTTTTGGCAGTAGAATTAAACAAATTCAAAATTTCAGATTTTCTTATTTTGCTGGAAGATCATTGTGCTTAAGAATTATATTAAAAAATATCTCCTAATATACAAAAGAATGTTTCAGCTTGATATTAGTTAAAAAAAAATATATGTAGATGGATTTAATAATTGTGGATTTGTTTTATTGTCACTCAGTAATAAGAAAATCTGCATGCATGTAACTATTTTGTAACTATTTTTATTTGCTACATTATCATTTTTGCAGTGAGGTGGTCAATCTTGAACATCATACGGCTATGTTACAAAAAAAACTAATAACGTGTCTGTTTCTAAACCAGTGGAAACTCAAGCATCAAGATACGTTCCAGAATGATTACTTCAACACAAGGCCAAGAGAATTCTCAAGAATCAAATAAGTTCAGCATCTGCTCCAGTTTCCACCTCTCCTCTGACCATAACAATTCACCTACAACTGACCAAGTGACTACATTCAGTCATAAAGAATTGTCCCAATCATCTAAGTATAATGTTGAATCCATGCTTAAGTTATTTAAATACTTTGTAAATGGGAACAATAAAATCATGATTTCAATAAAAAAAAATGTTCAGTAAAGCAAAGGGTGTGAATTTGCATGATTGTGTTTATTAAATATTATTGAAACCATTATTTTCATTCTATCATAAGTAAAACTTTTATCCAATCAATACTACAATACTACAAATTATGCATGCTGTATAGGCATTTGTTTTCTGGCAGATGTTTCCAAGCAGAAACATATCTCTCTGCTAGTGTTCTGAGTTATATCCAGTACTATGCCAAAGTCAGAAAAATATTAATTTTCGTGGCAAACAATAGTGAGGGGACAATATAGTACATGATGACCCTTTTCTGGTAAACACATTTTCCCATCATTATTGCTATTGTTCATGATTCACACAAAAGAAAAGAGTAAAACGTTATGACATCTGTCCAATTTATAATTATAATTATTGATCTTTATTGTTGAACTGCATAAATATGAAGTTCATGGCTGTTTGATTGAAATGCAATTGAATTTTTTAACCATTATTTTTTGCTGAAGGGTAGACTTTTTACAAATTACTCTAATTACATTGCTAATTTATTTAAATAAGCAAAACTGCACATAATAGGCTTTGTAATGCACTAATAATAATCATGACCCTTATCATTATTTTATTAAAATTAGTTATTATTAGAACAGACATCTAGACATTTTCACTTGCTATGACTTCATTACTTCTAATAATATAAAACAAATACACGTCAGATGGATCGGATGTAAATTTATTCCATCAAAATAATGTTCTGAAAAACAGCGCGTAAACCTTTTTTGCAACTCAGCATAAGTTCTCATCAAATATGAACTGAATTTTTTTTGAGTGCCTATCACATGTGAATTTGAAATTTCATGATTTAGCACAACTATTTCACAGAAATACCACATTACCGTTTCCATTCTTGCCTATCAGAGTTTCATTTTGAGGTCAGCTCAAAATGGTACGTTTAAACTCTGGTTCGGATTGTTCATTTTGCTGATTTATTGCTTTTTTGCAATTGCACGTTCAACGATTTTCCGTCAGTTTCCCTGCAAGCTTGCATCATGCATATGTAAAAATTAGTACTAACAACGGGCAGTTACCGTCAGCTTGAGGTTTTCCTGCCATAGCTGTGATGTCACCAGGGTTTCCATAATAGTTTGAAGATTTCACATAAAAAGAGAACGAGAAATGCCCCCAGTGTTACACAATGTTTGTCTGCGTTATTATACTGATCGTGGGTTTCCCACTGGGACATGGTGAGTACCCTGCATTTTAACTCACTATGGTATTTTATTAGAAATATTTAAAAGTTTACTAATACTTTATTCTTCCTCTGTCCCACCAGCTTTAAGTGTGTCTCAGCCATACTATGCACTGGGAGAAGAGGGGCGAGTGTCTATATATTGCACAGTTAAAGCAAAATTACAGCCAGAAGAAATGCAAGTGACTGTATATAAGGGAATGCATGGAGAAAAAAGGATCTGCAGTGCCTATGTCAACACCTCAAACCCTCACATAGAAACAAATGGTAGAATCTACTGCAGAGGTATTGTAAACAAAGAAAGAGTGGACCTGACCATCTTTGGCTTGAGAGGGGAGGATACTGACCTCTATCGATGCCAAATAGATGTCATTTTCCCACCACCATACATCAGCAGGTATGGGAATGGCACGCTGATCTACATACCAGGTAAGAGATGTTCCAGAATTCTCGTTCTCTTAATTAATTCCACTGTATATTTATGTTTGCCCTCCCATTTACCTGCTTACAAGCCTTAGATGTATGTAATTGCAAAATTAATTTATACCTGATTTTTACCTGAACCTTTATTATATTTTATAAACATCATGTGTGCAGACCACCTGCAATTCGATTCTGAATTATATTGCATTTTTGGGGAAAAAAATATTTTAACGCATATTACAGATGTTTGAGTCAGTGAAACATAAAGAAATCATATGGACAGAAGAGTGGAGCTTGATTTACAATAGTGGTTAATACTGAATGTCAGTACACTCTTACTGTATACCAACCTTATATTTACCCTCACTGTAAACCCACCTTTACTGCACAAGTGTTAGCACTGTCTAGTAGTTAGACATGAAAGTGACAATGTTTGAGTAGTATTTTACTACTGAACATTTTTAACTGACACAGATTATTCAAAATGTTCATAGATATATTTTTTAAAAATTGTTTTTAAATATGTTTATTAAAAGCAAACACAACTGACCCACTGGTCAGAGTAAGTGTTCCACACAACACAACATCGGAGTAAATGTGCTGTTAAGTCTTTAAAAAGAGAAAGAAAGACACCTTGTCAGAAAACTAGAGGGAGCCAGAGGTCTTAGACCATTCATAACGTCTCTTCTTAATGTTGTGGTTTATTCAGTGGAAACGGGGCCTCCCCAACCCACATTTGGATTCAAAACACCACAAAAATAATGCTTCTCGTTGACGTCAGTAACTCCGTGGATGCTTTGATAGGAACTTTGATCTATAAATTGAAGTATTTTGCTTTGAAACTTTTTCCATTTAGTAAAAGAACAATAAAACCATCTTCAAATGTCTTTACCGAATTCAAGTGTATTTGCTATACTGAATAATGTTATATTTTTCCTCTCCAGACAGACCAGACTGCCCCCCTGAACACTCTCAAGCTAGGATTATGGAAACCCCCGAGATCACATATAACCAAACCCTCGCATTTCCCAACATTCTGCTCTTTGCTATTCTCATAACCACCACCATCACCCTCATTCTACAGGTACAGACTAAAAAGTACAGTCTACAATCTGTAGACTACTATGATTACTACTACTACTACAACACTACTAATACTACCACTACTACTACTACTACTACTACTACTACTACTACTACTACTACTAGTAATAATAATAATAATAATAATAATATATTAATACAAAATTTGAATTACCTTAAGACTGCTGTAAGTGTTTGAGATTTTCTACATGAAAAGAAAAGTAAAGTTGGAAAGCATTACAGTTTGTTTAATTTAGGTTTCCAGTATAACTTTTGCAACAAAAAAAAAAATGCCAATCAAATGTTGTTGTGTTTTTCATGCCCAGGTGATGAAAATGATCCTGACACGACGGAAATCCAATCACATGACACAAACACTTTCACAGAAAGGCGATTACAGGAACTTTTGGTGATATGTACAAAACTTATCAGTGATATTCATCTGAGTTTGCATTACCAAAGATTTATAATATTATATTATTATAGTAATAAATGACAAATATATCTCATTTTATCTGAAGGTAGATAAAAAAGTCAGCTTGTTGCAAAGCTTCCTGTGCAATTTCTTTCTAATTTTCACTGGAAAAGAAACATTACATGTTTCCTATGGAAGTGTACCCAATGTTGAATTACTGCCTCTCAGTGAATTAAACTCTGTACAAAAAATAACAATGTCTCAGTTTCCTGTAAGAATTAACCACCATAAGTATTCATTACATCAGAAATGACTTTCGAATACAGGAAGGGTGTATTTGAAAAAGAATTGACTCAGACTAGTAGCTCCAGTCTATTTTTCTATGTGGTTATTACATTCAGTTTAGTGCAGTGTCTCTGTAACGGTAAGGAGAATTTCACCTTAGCAATGCGTGTCAGATCATGTCAGCAAAGGAAAATAATAGTTACCTCAAACATTTATGTGACACATCCCTAATCATTTTCATTATGTATGATTCACAATAAGCATTATGAATGTTCAATTTACATGTAGTAACAACACATTAGGGACACCTACAGCGTAAATCATCTAACAAAGCAACATAATGAATACTAATAGGAGCTGTAGCAGCAGTATGGGTAATCAAGGATGTTTTTAAATTTAAAGCAATTTTCAGAGACCAGATACTTATTAATGAATTAATCTGATGTCTAATCATGATTTTTGAAAAAAAAAAAAAAAAACTAAGCTTAATTTAAAAAGAAACTGCAAATAATATACATTAAAACTGAACTATACACTGATAAAAAATAGCATTAGCCATTACAACAGGATTTTGGTCAAAAGTCTAACATCACTTTGTTACTAATTAACCTTCTTCTTACTAACGATTGTTTACCCCTTTCAGCTTTATAGTTATTAATCCTTAAGGGTTTTTTTTTTTTTTTGTAGCTACTTGGACACATTTTGTAGTATATTTAACAGCATATAAAATGTATACTCACAGCAGCTATTTAGTATGCTAAGTTGTATTTTAAATGTTTTTGTCAATCAAAAGCCTCAAGATGTATTTTATATATATATATATATATATATATATATATATATATATATATATATATATATATATATATATATAAACAGCCTTTTATGTCAGCATAAGTCCTTATCCACAACGTTAAAATTTGTTGAAATTTTAAATACCTCATTTGAGTGACTGGCTTCTTTGTTATTTCACAGCTCACACAATCTGCCAGTGAGTTATCACACCTAGCGGTCAAAACTTGAAACTGCAACAAGCGTTCATTGGGGTGGAATCACATTACCTTGGGAAGGGGCAGTGGACACGAAAGGAAATGTCAGGATTGGCAGATTGGGCACATTTTAAAAAGTATGGATCATGAGAATGTGAACAATGTCCATACATAAAAATTTATGTGCACCATCGTGATCCCTTTTAAAGACTGAGAACAATAAGAAAATGTTAGTTTTCCAAGGCCTGTTATTTGTGGGCTAGTTTTTGGTTCTATTGTGCAATTTATAAAATAATCCAGCAAACCTGGTTAATAGGGTTGAGTTTTCTGCCTATTATGTGAGTAAGTTTATTAAATGATATTTGATTAGATACAGGTGAAGTCAATATTAAAGTCAATATTGATAACAATTTCTTTTTTAGATTGTGAATGTCATAGTTTCCCCCAAAATCTATTATCTGTGATGAACTGCTGCTCATATTGAGCTCATTCTGGAAAATCAAAATTCTTTAGCAAGAAGGTGAACAGAACATGTAGCTGGTGAGACTGGTTTGGAACATGAGACTTCTTTGTTAAGCTATTGTTGCACTGACTATTTTTTCCATCATCCCATAAAAGTTACACATTGGGTTCTGTATTATCCTTATCTATGAATCTCTCATGTAAGACATATAAGGGGGAATTTTTGTATTTGAAGCCCCCCTAAAAGTCTTTCCAATTTTAAATAATTATTTCTGGATTGCTAACAATTCACAGTTAAAGCTCAGTTTATTTTAGATATTTTATATCTAGACATATAGATATAGCCCCCTTGTGGTGTGAAAGGCTGTCTTCCACTCGTCCCCCGCCTTTATTCGGGTTAAGTTGTATGCACTGTGGAGGTCGAACTTAGTATAATAGCATGCCTCCTGGAGTTGCTCAAGAGCAGAGGGTACTAGTGGGAGTGGGTATGAATACCATACTGTGACCATGTTCAATCCACAGTAGTCTATACACAGTCTTAGTCTTTCATCCATTTTGGGGACGTGGAGGGGCGAATAAACCCTGCAGCTAATGCCTCCTCAATGTAATCCTCCATAGCTTTGGTTTCCGGTGCCGATGCGGTGCAGATGCGGCATTGTCATCATATTGGGTAGTAATTAATTTTACAGTCCCATGGCCTATGAGGGGGTAGAGACATGTTTTTGTTAAATACATCCTTGAGGTCATGATATTCTTGTGAATTGGTGACAGTTCTGGAGGACTCAGGACTATCAATAAAGGTTGTGTGGCAATGGAGGTTTGGGTAACCCTCCAAGCATTGTTAATGCACCTTGGGGTCCATCGTAGCACTTTGCAACATTCCCATAAGATCATCGGGTAATGGGCTTGTATTTCAGCTGTAATTTTCAGTGGGCTTACGCAGTGGACTGTGGGGAGATGGATATCTTTGCAACTTGGTGGTGGATGAGATTAACGGCTGATCCTAAAACTATGAGTGCCGAGAACATAAAATCCATTGTCACAATACACTTGTATTGGTAATAAAACACTCTTAGCGCAAGGGGTTAGGCTTATTGTAGTGGGGCTGGGCTAGCGTTCCTCATGGGATACTTGTGTCTTTCTGAGAGAATGGGTAACAAAGCACCAGGAGGAAGAGGTTGATGATGGTTCTGGGTAGGTTGTGAGTAAGCAGTTGTTGATTCCGGATAAGATTATCCAGGTAAATCGTAAGCATGATATACTGCGACAATGGGACATCCTGCTACTTAAAGGCCATTTCAGCTTGCAGCGTGGGGTTCAATCCCACTCGAAAAACCACTCGGAGGGTGGCATCATTCCATCCACTCTGAGCTGCCAGAGTCCTAAACCTTTGAGAATATTTAACTGCTTAGTCACACTTGTAGCATAGTTGTAGAATCTGCCCAGACACATTTAGACTTCCTTCCGTGTATTCAAACACCTGTTGTATGAGCTGGGTAAAGTGAGGGTAGAAACCTCTTACCTGCTCATCACAAGTCTAATGCTTTCCTGGTTAGCAAGGTGAGCAAAAATGCACATTTCGTAGCCTCTGTTCTGTAGGTGTCTGCTTGGTGGTTGAAATATATTTCCCACTGTCGGAGGAAGCCGTGGCAGGAATCATCAGAATGTCAAACTTGTCGGGGAGTGCTATTCTCTGAGATTTTGAACAACCTGCAGGCATTCTCCAAAGGCGAAGTGTTCTGTGGAGTCTCAGGAGTCAGATGATCAGAATCCATATGCAGTTATAAAACTAAAAATTAAGAACAAATCAGTAATTAAACAAACATCGTCAAGGTAGCAAGCGAGAGGGTCTAGTACACAATACAAACAGTCCTCTGGGTAAACTAATCCAAAAACACACAAGACTGAGATTTGTGGTCACAATGGATAGCAAAAATTAGCTAAAGACTAACCCTGCTCTAACATCTATCCTGCTAGCAAATGTCTGCTTTCTGGACAATAAATTGGACTACTTAAGACTTCAGCAAGCTACTCGCCATAAGTACAGACACTGCTGTGTCTTTGTTTTCACGGAGACGTGGCTGGGTGACAGAGTTCCGAACGACGCCATTCAGCTGGACGGGTTAGCCGTGTTTCATTCCAACAGAAATGCAGCTCTGTGCGGTAAGACTCACGGCAGCAGACTGTGTGTTTACATCAAAACAGAATGGTGTAAAAACTCTATCCTAATTTTCACCTATTGCTTACCGCTGAAGGAGTTTATAGTTGTGAGATGTAGACCTTTTTATTTACCCTGGGAATTCACCACTGCTATTGTGCTCAGACTCAGACGCCGGGTGCAGAACAAAGTGGTGGCCAGGAAGACCACTCCTCCTCCCAGCGACCAGGTGCTCTGTCTAACCATGTCTAAAGTGAGGAAAACTCTATGCAGAGTTAACCCACGGAAGTCTACAGGAACCAGACAACATACATGGCAGAGTGCTCAGGGAATGTGCAGAACAGCTAGGGCAGGGGTGGCCAGCCAGTCAGAGACCGAGAGCCACATTTTTTACTGTGTTACCGCAAAGAACCACATCATACACATGGGCACACATGAACATCACCCATCCCTTCGTCTCACACACACTCACACACACAAGCACACACACACACACACACCCCTCTGCTCAGCCTGATTCATTGTAAATGTCACACACCAACATAATGACAGAAATTGACTCCTACAGTTCTAAGACCACAGGCCAGTCATTTTCAACAATGAACATTGTGTGCACTGTCTCACACACACACAAACTCTTAGTTTAACCAAGTCCACAAACAAAAATATAATAATTTACAATAGCGTTTTTCTTTTACTATGCATGTTACTTAGTGGGACTTTTGGCATTCCTTGCCTTGAACAATCCCCTTCAAATCTGCCTTGTATTCCGTTGTTGCCACTCAAAGCAATTCTTTCACATGGGTGTCATTCAGAACAGATCGATGCTTTGATTTCATGTGTTTCAGGGTAGAAAACAGACTTTTTTTTATGTGCGTGTTCACTTTGCTTGAGTTCAATACGGTATTTTCGTCAAATGCGCATGTGCGTGAGATGAATATACCGCAAAGTTTCCCAGTAGGGGCTAAATTATTTAAGTCTTAAAAGTATCGTATTGAACTCAAGCGAAGCGAACGCGCACATTATGAAAAACAAAAACACAAACTTCGATATGAACGTAAGAGCCGCATGAAACCAGCCAAAGAGCTGCATGCGGCTTGCGAGCCTCGGGTTGGCCACCCCTGAGCTAGGGGATGCCTCACTGACATCTTCAACATCTCTGAGCAGCGCAGTTGTTCCTACGTGCCTCAAGACACCGACCATCGTCTCTATGCCAAAGAAGTCTACAGTTTCCTGCCTCAATGACTATTGTCCAGTCGCACTCACACCCATCATAATGAAGTGCTTCGAGAGGCTCGTCATGAGGCACATCAAAACCCAGCTCCCACCCTCACAAGACCTTATGCAATTTGCGTATTATCTTTTATAGTCCTCTTTTGCACATTACTGTATAATCAGAGTATACAATAGGTTTACTGATTTTGTGTTTTGTGTATCTGTCCCACACTGTCTTGTGTTATCTGTCTGCACTGCTGCACTAGGTTGCACACGATGCACTTTATGTGGCAAGGACATTTACTTTAGTCCTTGCTCTGTGTTCTGTTAAGTAGCTTTATGTTGTTTGTTGTAGCTCTATGTTATTTAATGTAGCACCAGGGTTTTGGTTTTTTCACTGTGTACTGCGTCAGCTATATATCGTAAAAAATGGCAATACAAGTCCAACCCCACTCACCTCTCACACGAAGCCTTCAATCTTTTACCATCACGGAGGCGGTTCCGAAGCATTCGGACAATCACATTCAGACTGTGCAACAGTTTTTTCCTTTAAGCCATCAGGCTCCTCAACACACAGCAGTGAACTAGAACTTAAACTCACAAGCACACACTCACTCAACTGTGTGTTACTGTGCTACAAATCTGAACCCAAAAACACACTCACACATTTCAATTCACTCATATCCATGTCTTCAGCACCATCTATTCTTTATTATTAAAAACTTTCTTTCGGCTTCTCCCATTAGGGGTCGCCACAGTGGACCATCCGTATGTTTGATTTGGCACAAGTTTTTATGCTGGATGCTCTTCCTAACGCAACCCTCGCCATTTATCCGAGCTTGGGACGGGCACTAAGGCTTGTGCAACCCTAAAGGCTGGGGTTGGTTCCCTGACCGGGGATCATACCTGGGCCGCAGCGGTGAGAGCGCTGCAGCCTAACCACTAGACCACCAGGGAACCGACCCATTCTTTATTATTATTATTTTATTATAACTATATAACTGTTTACATGCAAATTTGCACATCTAATTGGCTGTTGCTGTTTTGTACAACCTTTTGTGTTTACAATTTGTGTTTTTTTTACAAGTACACTCCTGTATACACATTTTACTGTATAACATATAGTATGTTTACTATATATGGTTGAAATGACAAAAAAAGCTACTTGACGACTTTGCCCAGCATAAAAGTCCTAAGAACAGAAAGTGACCCCTGACTCCAGGTATGTTCAGAACTCCGATAAGGGCTCCCTCTGGCGAGGATGAGGGGGAAGTACAGAGGGAGTTATGAAAACACCATGCTATCATGTCTCTCCTGCTCTAGCTCTGTTTTGGAAGATTACCTGCTTGAGTGCATTGATGTCAGATGATGTGGAAGTAACACACAGAAATGTTCCTACTTAAAGAGTGCAGCAGCAAACATGGTGGTTTGGGGACAGTTTTTTGCACAAAAATAGTGCCCAATGACACATGGAGTGTAACTACGAGATGATAGATGATAGAGATGATAGCATTTATTATTTATTATGCCATAAATAAGGTACAGTTTTCCTAACCATTTGCAAAGATACTACATGTTTGCATATTAAAAACATCACCATTACTGCACTTTTGCAAAAATTGTCTTTTTGTTAATAGAGGACTTCAAAAAGACTAAAAATGTTTCTTGTTTTTTTTACTTCAGAAATGGCTCTTTTTGTATCTGGCCTTTCTTTGTACTTAAGTTCTGTTGCATGTTGGGACATTGTAAGGAATAAATCTTTGAGTGACCATTAGTTAAGTATGAAATGGTAGCAAACATTTTTGAGACTAGTTTGTAACACATCAACAGATGGCAGCACAAGTCTGCATGCACAGTCACAGGTAGTACTGATCTTCATAAGTCAAGGTCGGCAAAATATATCGTCCACATATGACCAAATGCGTTAAGACATCTGCGATTTCATCATGGACAGCGAGTGAGACAAAAAGCAAACATGAAATTCTGCATGAAACTGGGCAAATCTGTCACAGAGACGTTTGATATTATGCGGCAAGTTTACGGCAATGCTTCAATGAGTTGTTCGAGTTGTTTAGAGTGGCATGCGAGCAGAAGAACCTCATTGGAAGACAATCAAACGGGAAGACCTTCAATCAGCTCACCCCCAAAATCATTCAGCAACTTGTGCATGCTGATCTTCAGAGAACAATCTACAACATTGTTGCCATTATCTATGTGTCATACGGTCCCCAGGCTGCTAACCCAGGAGCAGAGGGAACACCATGTCAAAGTCTGCCAAGAACTCTGTCATTATGCCGTCGATGATCCGTCCTTCATGTCGAGGATCGTTATTAGTGAAGAAAATTAGGTGTACTGGTATGGCCCTAAGATGAACAACAATCTTTAAAGTGGAAGAGCCAATCATCTCTACAACAAAAATGTGAGGCAGGTCCGCAGCTGGTTTAGTGCATGGTCATCGTCTTTTTTAACATTTGCAGGACTGTGCATCAAACATTTATACCTGGGGGCCAGTCCATCAATAGCAAGTTCTACTGCCAGGTAAATCCTGTGTGGAGATAGTGTGTGAGGACAAAGTTTCAAAGGACAAGCATCACTGCAACTCTTCACCTTGTAGGCTTTAAAACAGAGTGGCAGAGTGGAGTTTCCTAACAGGCAGACACCTGAAGAACGTTCAGAATATGTGGACCAAAATTCTCTGGTCTGATTAAACCAATATTGAAATGTTTGACCTTAATTCTAAAAGTAAAAAAGAGGAAATCAGGCACCGAGGTACAGAGATATCCTCAACAAAAACAGTGCTCAGGACCTCAGTATGGGCTAAAGGTACACCTTCCTACATGACAACAACCTTAAGCACACAGCCAGAACAACAATAGGAATGGCTAAACCCTGTGTATGTCCAAGAGTGGCCAGGCCAGATGAATGACTTAAACCCTATTGAAGACCTGACCCTGTTGTTCAACCAACAGTCCCCAACCAACTTGAAATTATATATATATATATATATATATATATATATATATATATATATATATATATATATATATATATATATATATATATATATATATATATATTTATACATAAATCAAATAACTAAATAACTAAATAACTAAATAACTATATATATATATATATATATATATATATATATATATATATATATATATATATATATATATATATATATATATATATATATATATATAATAATGTAAGTTTTGGATTTGTGAGAGAATCTGTGCCTCTGAGCACAATCTCAGCAATCTGAGCACAATCTAAAAGTCAAGGAAGCAGAAGAAGCTTACTGCTGGGGGAGGAAATGAAAAGTAGATCAGGTTTTTTAAGATAAGATGATGTTTTTTCCCTAACATATTATTCTCATAAAACTGTCATAATGGTGTAAATATGATGTTATAAACATGACAAAATCTTTTGAAACTATAGACATTTACAGTCAGGAATGTCAAATTACAGTTAACATGGTTATAATATTTTATACATTTTGTCATCCCCTCCATGAATTTAACTGTGATTGCCCAATTTACTTGGTACTTAATACACAAATAGATGTATCATTAAGAAACACTGTTTTAAAACAGACTGCGGTCATCCTGATGCAGATTTCACACAGCTGATCAAACATTGGCATAAATTTATATATATGTGAATTTATTGGCATGACTTATTAAAGTTGCCTTTTTGGTACAGTGCATACATTTATACAATATATGTGCCCTTATGAATGCTCTCAATTTCTCAATTTTATCTTAGCGTCTGTAGACTACACAATTAATGTCTCAGCTCATCACTGTTAAACATTATCTTTCAGTTCATACAGACATCACATTGATCAAAATCACACACATTTGTGCTTTTCTGTCTGCCTCATCTTTTTTTTTACTTTTCATATGAAAAACAGGATGTACAAGCACGAACAGGGCCTCAGATTATGGCAAGCTTCTGCACTTTAAACAAAATATGTTGTGGACATTTCAATGGTATTAACACTAGTTTGAATTGCACCATAAACATCCTGGCCACAACTGGGTCATCACAGAGAAAACGCAAATGTGAGTAACCAAGTATCACTTTTTAAAAACGAAAAGTATTTGTTAACTGCAAATTACACAGTCACCAGTAAAATACGAACTAAACTAAGAAGACAAATTGCTATTTACTAAAAGAAAGAACAGTTCATCCCATATAGAATATTATGGAGTATTGTGAAATGAAACAATAAACAAGTACATGGGCACTGCACTGCTGTAATTGTTTATTGTTTTATTTCACAATGCTTAATAATTTAAATGGGATAAACGTATACTGGAGTGGAAACTGCATTTATTTTTCTGCATACTCCCCTGCAGGTATTCCACGTGCTGAATGGTTACAGGAATGACCGCTGCAGGCTGGGAACCACCATGACCAAGATCATAAACTGACGGATGGCCATTTTTGAAACGTTTACATCACTCAAATGTCTTACGGCGTCTTAACACTGTACTGTGCTTGAAGTCTTCTGTAGACATTTGCAGGTACACGGTCATTCACAAAAATTCTTATCACCACACACTCTTCCATGCACACACTGTTGCATCTTGATTTCCGGTCTCTGGACTGGCCCAACACAAGTGCACCGCCTATCAGTAATGGAACACACAAGCCACTTACTACTGCATGTAGTACTGCTATGCTAGCATCCATTTTTATACCTGTTAAATTATGTAACTGTTTGACTAGAATGCCCCATGGCAGGTAGTCCCCGAGTTACGACAGTTTACATTACGATTTTTTTGTTACAATGATGATAGTAATACAAAATCTTTTTAAAACATATTTAAATTTTCGCATGGCATTTTCATTTTTGTACGATATGTTGAGATGCTGCAGGTATGTGCGCGTCTCCTGCCTGGTGAGATGGCATATTCTCGCCAGCGGTCAACAGAGTTTAATTGTCTCGGTTTTAGAGCTCTTATCTTTTAAATGTTTCAAAGCCTTGTTTTAGTTCTTGACTTGTCATGTCCAGCTTCGCCCTCCACTCACTAAGTGGCGCTTGCGCAAGGTTTATAAATTACGGTACTGTAAATTGCTTTGTTTTGCTGAATATTTACTGTAATTTGTTAAATTATTAACAAATTACAGTATACTACCCCATACTGATCACTGTTCTTTAGGGCTCCTGGGTAGGCTAGGCCAAGTCTTGATTTATGATATTTTAATGTTACAATGGGGTCATTGGAACACAGCTCCACCTGATGGTTAAAAACAAAAATTTGAGATCAGAAATTTGGACTCAGACCAAATGACAGTTTTTCACTGATCTAATGTTCATTCCTCTTGTTTCTGGGCACAGTCAAGACTCTTTTTTGATGTTTTAATGTAATGATTTCTTTGCCCTCACAGTCTTCTTTGAACATTGAATGTTGTAATTTTTCTGGTAATTGAACTTAGAGAAGCATTTGTGTGAATCAGGAATATCTGAGGCTGATAATTTCAATAAATGTATATTCTGCAGCAGAAGTAGCTCTTGGTCTTCCTTTTCTGAAATGGTTCTCATGAGAGGCTGTTTCTTCACAGTGTTTGATGGTTTTGGAAACAGTACTTGGAGATACAGTTTAAGATAGAGAGATAAAGATTTTACTGATTGACTAACTTTCATTTTTTAAAGAAATATTGGACTGTTTTTTCTCTTTATTTAAGTGATTGTTTCCAGCCATAATATATATTTGTACAGTATTTGTAATAGCACTAATAGGGTTATTGACTTCCTTTCCATCAAGACAACTGATGGTTTAAAGCACATTAAAAAGGCAATAAATGTCACAAATGAACTCTTGACAAGACACACCTGTGAATTGAAAACTATTCCAGATGACTACCTCATGAATCTCATAAGAGAATCCCATGAGTGTGACAAGCTGTCATTAAAGCTAAATATAGCTATCTTGGACAATCTAAAATATAAAACATATTATGGGTTGGTTTTTGTTTACTACATAATTACATACTTGTTCATTCATAATTTGTATGTCTTTAGTAATAATGTACAATGTTGATATATATATATATATATATATACAGTGAGGAAAATAAGTAAGGAAAATAAGTATTTGAACACCCTGCTGTATATATATATATATATATATATATATATATATATATATACCCTGCTGTAAGTATTTGAACACCCTGCTGTATATATATATATATATATATATATATATATATATATATATATATATATATATATATATATATATATATATATATACAGTGAGGAAAATAAGTGAGGAAAATAATTATTTGAACACCCTGCTATTTTTATACAAATCCAGAAATCACAATGTATGATTTTTTTACTATTTATTTGTATGATACAGCTGCAAATACATATTTGAACACATAAGAAAGTTAATGTTAATATTTGGTACAGTAGCCTTTGTTTGCAATTACAGAGGTCAAACGTTTCCTGTAGTTTTTCACCAGGTTTGCACACACTGCAGGAGGGATTTTGGCCCACTCCTGCACACAGATCTTCTCTAGATCAGTCAGGTTTCTGGCCTGTCGCTGAGAAACACGGAGTGTGAGCTCCCTCCAAAGATTCTCTATTGGGTTTAGGTCTGGAGACTGGTTAGGTCATGCCAGAACCTTGATATGCTTCTTACAGAGCCACTCCTTGGTTATCCTGGCTCTGTCATTGTCATGTTGGAAGACCCAGCCTCGATCCATCTTCAATGCTCTAACTGAGGGAAGGAGGTTGTTCCCCAAAATCTCGCAATGCATGGCCCCGGTCATCCTCTCCTTAATACAGTGCAGTCGCCCTGTCCCATGTGCAGAAAAACACCCCCAAAGCATGATGCTACCACCCCCATGCTTCACAGTAGGGATGGTGTTTTTTTGGTCTCATCTGACCACATGACTTTCTCCCATGACTTCTTTGGATCATCCAAATGGTCATTGGCAAACTTAAGACGTGCCTGGACATGTGCTGGTTTAAGCAGGGAAACCTTCCTTGCCATGCATGATTTCAAACCATGACATCTTAGTGTATAACCAACAGTAACCTTGGAAACAATGGTCCCAGCTCTTTTCAAGTCATTGACCAGCTCCTCCTGTGTAGTTCTGGGCTGATTTCTCACATTCCGTAGGATCACTGTGACCCCACGAGGTGAGATCTTGCATGGAGCCCCAGTCCGAGGGAGATTGACAGTCATGTTTAGCTTCTTCCATTTTCTAATGATTGCTCCAACAGTGGACCGTTTTTCACCGAGCTGTTTGGCAAGTTCCCCATAGCCCTTTCCAGCCTTGTGGAGGTGTACAATTTTGTCTCTAGTGTCTTTGGACAGCTCTTTGGTCTTGGCTATGTTAGTAGTTGGATTCTTACTGATTGTATGGGGTGGACAGGTGTCTTTATGCAGCTAACGACCTCAAACAGGTGCCTTTTTTTTAGGATAATAAATGTAGTGGAGGTGGACATTTTAAAGGCAGACTAACAGGTCTTTGAGGGTCAGAATTCTAGCTGATAGACAGGTGTTCAAATACTTATTTGCAGCTGTATCATACAAATAAATAGTATAAAAATCATATATTGTGATTTCTGGATTTTTTTTTTTTAGATTATGACTCTCACAGTGGACAGGCACCTACGATGACAATTTTAGACCCCTCCATGAAGTGGGAGAACTTGCACAATAGCAGGGTGTTCAAATACTTATTCCTCACTGTATATATAATACCACATATAACATTATAGCATTATAACATTATTACCGTAGCACCTGTTAGTGGGTGGGCTATATCAGGCAGCAAGTGAACATTTTGTCCTCAAAGTTGATGTGTGAGAAACAGGAAAAAGGGGCAAGTGTAAGAATTTGAGTGAGTTTGAAAAGGGCTAAATTGTGATGGCTAGACAACTGGATCAGAGCATCTCCAAAACTGCAGCTCTTGTGGGCTGTTCTGCAGTGATCAGTATCTATCAAAAGTGGTCCAAGGAAGGAACAGTGGTGAACCGGCGACAGGTCATGGGTGGCCGAGGTGTATTGATTCTTGTGGGGAGCAAAGGCTGTTCCATGTGGTCCGATCCAACAGACAAGCTGCTGTAGCTCAAACTGCTGAAGAAGTGCTGTAATGCAGTAATGCTGTTAATGCTTGACGGGTCAGGAAAAGGGGGACCAAAACAATATAAGGCAGATGATCATGATGTTATGCCTTGTGTATATATATACAATGCAACATCGATACTCGTGGGGGTTACGTTCTATGACCCCTCTCTCCTTTTGATGGTTCCTTTTTCAAGGGGAATTGTACCTGTACTGTACTGTAAACTCAACAAAAATTGTGAATTACTAATAAATGTTTTATTTGCTACTCTAAATGAATAATACAATATTAAAATAGCTTTTCAAACATTTTTATTTAATATATTAGTACAAATACAAATTTTGAAATGTTACCCTTTGAGCCACTTGCGGCTTCTCAATCTGATAGTTCATGAGTTACACATCGCCTGGTTCCAAATGAAAAGCTGCAAACTTAAGGTCGCAAGTATCTAGGTTCCACTGTGTGTGTGTGTGTGTGTGTGTGTGTGTGTGTGTGTGTGTGTATATATATACAGGGAGTGCAGAATTATTAGGCAAATGAGTATTTTGACCACATCATCCTCGTTATGCATGTTGTCTTACTCCAAGCTGTATAGGCTGGAAAGCCTACTACCAATTAAGCATATTAGGTGATGTGCATCTCTGTAATGAGAAGGGGTGTGGTCTAATGACATCAACACCCTATATCAGGTGTGCATAATTATTAGGCAACTTCCTTTCCTTTGGCAAAATGGGTCAAAAGAAGGACTTGACAGGCTCAGAAAAGTCAAAAATAGTGAGATATATTGCAGAGGATGCAGCAGTCTTAAAATAGCCAAGCTTCTGAGCGTGATCATCGAACAATCAAGCGTTTCATTCAAAATAGTCGACAGGGTCGCAAGAAGCGTGTGGAAAACCAAGGCGCAAAATAACTGCCCGTGAACTGAGAAAAGTCAAGCGTGCAGCTGCCAAGATGCCACTTGCCACCAGTTTGGCCATATTTCAGAGCTGCAACATCACTGGGTGCCCAAAAGCACAAGGTGTGCAATACTCAGAGACATGGCCAAGGTAAGAAAGGCAGAAAGTCGACCACCACTGAACAAGACACACAAGCTGAAAGCGTCAAGACTGGGCCAAGAAATATCTCAAGACTGATTTTCTAAGGTTTTATGGACTGATGAAATGAGAGTGAGTCTTGATGGGCCAGATGGATGGGCCCGTGGCTGGATTGGTAAAGGGCAGAGAGCTCCAGTCCGACTCAGGCGCCAGCAAGGTGGAGGTGGAGTACTGGTTTGGGCTGGTATCATCAAAGATGAGCTTGTGGGGCCTTTTCGGGTTGAGGATGGAGTCAAGCTGAACTCCCAGTCCTACTGCCAGTTTCTGGAAGACACCTTCTTCAAGCAGTGGTACAGGAAGAAGTCTGCATCCTTCAAGAAAAACATGATTTTCATGCAGGACAATGCTCCATCACACACGTCCAAGTACTCCACAGCGTGGCTGGCAAGAAAGGGTATAAAAGAAGAAAATCTAATGATATGGCCTCCTTGTTCACCTGATCTGAACCCCATTGAGAACCTGTGGTCCATCATCAAATGTGCGATTTACAAGGAGGAAAACAGTACACCTCTCTGAACAGTGTCTGGGAGGCTGTGGTTGCTGCTGCACGCAATGTTGATGGTGAACAGATCAAAACACTGACAGAATCCATGGATGGCAGGCTTTTGAGTGTCCTTGCAAAGAAAGGTGGCTATATTGGTCACTGATTTGTTTTTGTTTGGTTTTGAATGTCAGAAATGTATATTTGTGAATGTTGAGATGTTATATTGGTTTCACTGGTAAAATAAATAATTGAAATGGGTATGAATTTGTTTTTTGTTAAGTTGCCTAATAATTATGCACAGTAATAGTCACCTGCACACACAGATATCCCCCTAAAATAGCTAAAACTAAAAACTACTTCCAAAAATATTCAGCTTTGATATTAATGAGTTTTTTGTGTTCATTGAGAACATGGTTGTTGTTCAAATTAAATCCTCAAATAAAATTAATCCTCAAAAATACAACTTGCCTAATAATTCTGCACTCTCTGTATATATATATATATATATATATATATATATATATATATATATATATATATATAAATGTAAAAGTTTTCTCTCAAAATGTATTTAAATAAAATAAGTAAAAGTGCAATATAATAAATTCATTAAATACAATGAAACATGCCTGAAATTGTGAAAACGTATTGTTTGTTTGATAGACTAATTTTTTTTTTTCGAAACAAAATCTGCTCCTACCACATACAGCTCATGATTTGCTGAATAACGCATTGTTGAACTGTAAGAGTTGTGTGAGAGAAGCTTGAAACTATGCAGGTCAGTTTACTTTGCTAATCCTAATAACAAACTAAGAAACTCTTTCAGTAGGCGTTCAGATGAAACCTATTTCAAGAAACACCTACACATCTGATAAGCTTCTGGTCAAAATCAAGAAAAAAAGGAAATGGAAAACTGATTTAAATGCCACAAAATGCTATACTGTATGTGTCTTTGTAATAATAATCCATGTGGACTAACTTTTGCCATTTGTTAACTGTCTATCAACGTTGTTTTGTTTTTACTGTGTACTGTGTACCACTGTGTATAGTAAAAATGACAATAAAAGCCACTTGACTTGACTTGACTATCGGCATTACCCTAGGTACTTGTTATAAGAATATGCGTGTCATTTCCTGTTTTTTTTCCACTTCATAAATATACACAGTGAGGGTTGAAAGCTGTAAAGCGTACTCATCACGCTGTAGGTTGACATGTCTGACAGACTCTTTACTCTTTTTCTTAGCCTTTTTTTGACACTTGAACATGGTAAGTGGCTGTAAAGCAAATCGTACATTCCTTTTATTCTCTAACATCAAGTCTATTTGGTTATGTTAGTAGAAAACAAATAAACCGGGTTAATAAATGTAACTATTTACTGTATCCTTTTCTAATGTCATTTTTCATCATGTCTTACAAATGATTTCTCCAAAATTGAGTGGAACATTAACATTTTCTTTTATTATAGAGTACATAGATGAATACAAATGACTTTATATTATTTTTTTGTATTTGTAGCCATTCATCATTTTTAAAAGTTCTTTAAAAGAGAGTTTGTCATTCATTTAAAATATAGAATAGAGTTGTCCATAGTTCATAGGTATCCAAAACCTAATTACATTTTCATTTATATTTCCATTTCAACAAATAGCTTAAATAAATGTTTTCTTGTACCACTGATTGAGACTCATGATAAACCTTATTTATCGGATATATACTGCAATAAAAAGACTAACAGGTCTTCTAATTTGTCATCTAAATTATTTTTCTAATTTATATGTTGATTTTTTTTTCAGTATGCAGTGGATTCCAGGCTTGGACATTGCTGCAGTACAACTCCAAAGATAACAACTTAGTAAATGTCATATGCCAACATGATGCACCAATAAACTGGACTGTGGGTGCTACTGTGCTCATTAATGACCAGAATGTGTGCAAAACAGACAAAAACAATATAGACTGTTCCAGAAGAGCATCAGGAAACCAGTTTAATTTTACACTGAAAATTACTGATGGGCAAAAAAAACTTCAATGTATGGTATATAGAAATTATCCACTCCCCATCCAAGTGAGAAACGGAGAAGAAATTATGTTCCCAGGTGAGAAATATCAGCATGTTTGGAAAAGAAATAATTGTATTACAGCACAGAAAATTTGAAGAAAGACATTCATTTTCTTTTCTTATAGCCGAGCATCTTGTCATCTATTATTTCTCAAACTTACATTTTGTAAATGAATCATTATATTTATGAAGCAATTAATGTATAATTTTTAACCGTAGAAGCAAAAAATGTTCTTCGTATTATTTTGAAGGAAGTTTTACTTCAGCTCCCAAACCTACAAACTCATGCAGCATCTTGCCTGTGGCCAATAATTCCTTATACGGTTTACTCAACTGGATTCTGCTTGGAACTGTGCTTCTGCTGTGTCTCTACAGTTTGATTATTACATCTGTGTTTATTAATCTAAGGGTAAGATAATAATCTGGTTATCCCCATTGATTCATCAACAAAACAAACTGACCAACTGCAGAACTTTTGTCCTTTTCTGTAGAAAAAGATTTCCGAAGAGCTTTCAATAACCTATGTTCCAATGCAGGTAAGAAAATTGTACATACTTCAGAGAAATTGCAAGAACTCTTCAAAATGCCTATGTTTTGTTAAACGAGAATGTATCCACCCTATACTCAGGCTTTGTGTCAGTTTGATGGTGTGTGCAGTGATTTATAGCGCACTGATATGGACTGTTAAACTCTAGTATTCTGATTTCTCAAAAATGGCAATCCATTTTGTATGACAGGTTTAAATTCTAAAATATTGTATTTTCTGTAGTAACAAGGATAATAATACATTTACAAAAGAAAAAAACTATACGTATTAATAGTGTAGTAATAATGTGGCTCTCTAAAACATTATACATTTATTTAACATTCATGAAACAAGTTACCAGTCTCCTGAAATCTCCTTTTATGAATTTGCATCTTTAATGAAAGAAATATGCATCTTTAATATATGAGACCTCTATTTATGAAAACTCATATTGCAAATCCCATAATCTATATTTTGTTCATCAGGCTATCCTTTTTAAATATACATACAAACACTTACTAAACAGGATATACACGACATAGACAAAGGTTTGTGGACATCTGACCATGAGATTTGTATGTGTTTTTGAACATCCCATTACACATTCAGGCTGCATTTGCTGTTATAATAACCTGATTTGTGCCTATTCTGCCACAAGGGCATTAATAAAGTGAGGGACTGATGTAGGGTGAGGAGGCCTGGGGTGCAGTCAACATTTCAATCCATCCCAAAGGTGTTCAGTAGAGTTGAGGTCAGAGCTCTATAGCAGGCCACTCCTGACCTTAACTCCGTGGAGCTTGTTTTGTGCACAGGGGCATAGTCATGCTGGAACAGGTTTGGGTCTTCTAATTGAAGTAAAGTGAAAAATAAATGCTATCCAATTTTGTGGTTACAGTTTGCAGAAGAACCACTTAAGTCAGGTGTCCCAAAACCTTTGCCCATATAGCAGATTTTACAGAATTTTTTACAGTACTCAAACTTTAGATATTGAATGACTTTACAGATGTGTGATTTAACATTTTTATTTAGCTCTGGAATTGCTAATATTACATTGGTGCTATAAAGCCATAATATCAAGCATTATCTTGATAGAAACAGGTTGTAAGAATTCCAACACACTGTAATGAAATACAAAAAGAATTTTTGTAGTTACTTCTATTTTGTGTCTTCATCTGCAGCAAAACCGGCTCAGACCAAAGGTAACAGACACACTTTCTTGCACTGATCATCTTTCTTTCTGACTACATTTCTAAGAAAAATAAACAGTCCTCTTCCTCGAGCGCCTAAAAACATACTTTAAATGTAAGAATCTACTGATCCAACACACTGGTGTAAACAAGTTAGCACTAAATTGTTCACACCAGGATATGTGTTACCATTGTGTGTAATATCAAGTAAATGCAAATGCCTGAACTTGTGCACAGATGTTGTTTACTACTCCTAACCTAGTAACCCATTTCAGAAGAAAGGAGCAGACAAGAATGCAGAATACATGGACATGCGAGAGGTGCAGCACCAAGTACAACCCTTCAGAGACATGAACCACAACTCTCACCTGAATCGTATAGATGCTAGTATTTGATCCCCCTGTAAAAAACAACAACAGAGTGTAACCCATGTATTCAGGACTTTACTATACCATACCATTAAATGCATTAGATAAATCCATTAAACAACAAGCAGCTCAAACATTATATAAAAATGACTGTATTTCTTTATATCTAATCGAAAAAGCACGTTTTATAAACATGTTGTTGCTATACCTTATGACTGAATCTTTGTTACCTTACTCATAGGTTGATACTGTTTAATATGTATGTTTTTTATATATAAAATTGTGTGTGTGTGTGTGTGTGTGTGTGTGTGTGTGTTTGTGTTTTATAATATATATATATATATATATATATATATATATATATATATATATATATATATATATATATATATATATATATATATATACATATATATATTACAGCTATATGATTTAGATGGTTATCAAAAATAAATAAAAAGCATTGTTTGCATTGTTATAACAGCATTGCTCTTTAGTTCAATTCAATTCTATTTTATAGCACTTTTAACAATAGCTTGAGGCAGTAGTGGCAGAAATGTCATCATTGTTTATTTGCTTATATATCAAAGGGCCATATTGTCTTAAAAACAACATTTCATAAGTGATATGGCAAAAATATATGGATGCTTGACCGTTGCATTCATACGTGTGCCTTCCACCAACCAATTGCTACAATGTTTGAAGCACACAGGAATGTGTTTGCTTGCAATAACATTACAATTTCTGTTTAATAGAATTAAAACCTCTTCCAGCTTGGCAATACCCCATGCACAAAGCAAGCTCCATGAAGACATGCCATGCTTAGAGTGGAAGAACATAAATGGTCTAAGCCTTGACCTGAAACTTTAACATTGGTAATGTTAAAGATTTTATCACCCAAATTGTATAGAGAATCTATTGTTTAGCCAAATGTCTTTCTATATAGAATAGGGTCCGGTACCCCTTCATTCAGAGATGCTCCTTAAATATTCTGCTGCCACTTTCATGCTTAAATTTATTAAATGTCATTCAGGTGGTATTTTACACATGTAACTGAACTGCCTCAATGGTAATTACAATTTTTTTGAGTATGAGCTTGTTTGAACATTTAACTTGGAGTGGAATGTGGGTCGCTTCAGTCTGTATTTACTTACAGTGTATTATTTCCCATCTGTAATAACAAATGGGAAATGGGACAACATGGTATAAAAAATGAAATGCATTTCTGAAGCTGGCATTTTACTGTATTCAGTAATTGACTCTATTGTAAAATGACTTGTGAGCAAACCTGATTCACTATATTCATAAAAATCCTCTTTCAATGCCTATCTTCAACGATAGACGCCCCTCGGTTCAATGCGAACAATTGGGTTTAGTGGTCAGATAAATCACAGCATAAGTAGACTATAAATTACTAGTGTAGGGATATTTTTTTGTACAATGCTTGCTTGGTAGCTCCTGATGTAAGCAGAAAATGGTGACTAATTGAGTGAGCATGTTTGTCAACCACATCCGCTCCTTTTCAGTAATCTTCGTTGTCTCCTCACATAAATCTGTATACATCAGCACCTTAGATAATGCTTGCTGTAATCATAATATGATAACAGTCCCAGCACTGTTTATTTCTTCAGCCAGCATTTTTATATTATGCATTGACAAAAAGGAGCTGCGCATAAAGAAAACTGTAACTCAGCTACAGTATATGTATATATATAAAAGTATTTATAAAACTCCGACACAGATATCTTCCTTGTCAAAGTGAATATAACTGTACCCAGTTCAAACTTTTATATTCTTTGTAATATTTATTCCTACAGTGTTTATACATTAAATCAAGCATAGAAAAGAAAAATGTTTTGCAATAGGGTGCTGGAATTTTAAGCAGCATACCTGGGACCTAAATGATAACCCAATAGATTAAACATAAAATAAAAATGAAGTTTTTTATATACAAATGATCTTTCAGAAATCAATTGGTCCCAAACCATCTCCCAAACCATCTCAAGACAATTTAGAGAAGACAAGAAACATATTTACAGAGGATGTAGGGGAAACCCGATATATATTGTAGCTGCAGTTTTCTGAAAATTCTAAATAACCACAGAACAGATATTGTGATTACATGCATGGGTGGCATTACAATTCGATATAAAGGTTGTTGGAGATGCCTAAACTGACACTATTTTGCAGCTGCATACATTTATCAGATGTGCTCAAGAGACACCTCACATCCAGAAAGACAATATGAATGAAATGACTGCTCTACAGCAACTTCTGCCTACAGTGCAAATATTGCACAATATATGTTCAGTAATATAAATATTTCAGTATATATTACAGATAGATTTATCAATGATCCTGTTGACTGCTGGATAATTTGACCTCTGCTTAGTTAATGTACTGATTCACTTCAATGATTATAGACACAGTAAAAAGTCAAGGACAATTACATTATTATTCAAATCACCAACAAAAATTACTTTTCATTTCAGAAGTACTGACTGATACAAATTAGAATTTATCTATTTAACATAATCCAAGCAGTACAATACATGTGTACAATGTGTTTAGTGAGGGATTTAACGATTGTAAATGTATTGCTGCCATCTGCTGGCTTTTAGAGGTATGACTGCTCAAGAGCAACGTGGAAGCCGATAAATTAGATCAAAATCATCATTTAGACATTGTTCAAAAGAATTCATTCTATATTTTATCAGACATTGTGATATGTAACTTTTGTAAGGTTGGAAGCAGGTAGATCCAAGATTACTAAAAAAAATGAATAGAGGACTAAAACATTTAGGAATTTCTTACGTAATGAAATTACAATTATAAATCTTAAATGTATAAATCAGTCTGCATATTTTAATATTATACCTGATGAGCAAGCAAATAGAGACGGTGCCAAGAGAAATTAACAAAACCCAACAAATTTCCCTAGACCCTCTCATATTGTACAGTAACCAAAAACATCAAAGCAGAATCTTTATCCTGCCTGCACCCATCTTCCCCAACATCAAGAAAAAGTATGTGCCCTCTCCCAGGCCAAATAGCTTACACTTTGGTGGCAACCCTTGCTCTCCAAAACCCTGCCAAGATTTTGCCATTGTTTCTACAATACACACTAAAATAAATCTTAGTATTGGTGGTAGGATTCTTGCTTGCCAAGCAGGAGGCCAATATTTGAATCCCAGTCAATGCATAGCTGCACAAATGCCTCTTTCTTTTTTTCCCAAGTAAACCTTACAAATGTCTGTACCTGCTGTATAAATAAATAGAAAATTTTTACATTTCTATTAGGTAAATAACCATGGACCCTATATATAATTATTTAGTTGTTTGGTGATGTTTGACGATATAAGAAATATATTGATTTATTTTGAAAAAAACCACAAGTCATTGTCATAAGCAACTTACAGTAAGTGAGTGTAAAAGTGTAAAAGTCTTTGTTGTTTTCCTGTCATTAGTTCATATATGATTCCTTGAATCCTTATTTATTGATTTGAAAATGGGTCCTGTTCTGGCAGGATGGTTCAAGTTGTTGATGCTCTGACCAAAGCACTAACTATTAGAATGGAAACTTTGGCGATGTTTTAAAGCTGCCGTTTCAAGATTATATATTCACCATTAGTACAGGATGCAGTTTTAATTGTTGAACAAACCCAGACACTGATTTATACAGACTGAATGAGTTCTAGATTAACCCATGTTTGAAGAGGGGACATCTTGCTAATGCCTGTATTACTCATACAGCCTGTAGATGGCAGTAAGACATTTTTGCGGTTAATAGATTAATACTAGAATAAGAAAATAAACGGAAGTCTACGTCTCGTATACTCGAGTTTCAATTGGCTTTATAGACCCTACACAGGGGCACTTAGTAGGATATGAAATAGCGGCTTTTACGCGCGAGGCAGTGAACTGTATATTTAACACGGCCTGGTTTGGGATTCGGCCCTAGTTAGTTGTAAACCACTGTTTTGTTAGGATGTTAGACAACAATGGAGAGGGGCTTCATGTAGCAGTTATAGCTGTAAAGTTTAGTAAAGTTACATTTATATGTAAATATATGTATAGTATATGTTTTATCTAAATTAAACATTACATGGAAAGCTTAGAGGCGCTTTTTCCGTACCACGGATAAACAGCAGCGAGCTAAGGTTGCTAACTATCCGTTACGGTGAGCTAACTCGCAGACAGCAGTTCTTAAACTGGATTGTTCGCCCCGGTTAGGCTCTGAGGATAAAGTAAAACCGAACATCAGCGGCTCCTAATCAGATCGTGTTCAGAATGGACGTGAATTTGACTATTTCTCTGATGAGAGGTCAGATGGGGGTGGTGATTGAAAAGGCCGTGAACGCGGCGGTGGAGACGGTGTTGGGGGAGATGATCCGGGTGATGAGCCTCAAATTTGAACAACTGCGAAGAGAATTAACGACCAAAGAGAAGGAGAACGAGGACATCAGGAAGATGTTAGAATCCACTCGGTGTCAGATGAAGGTCCTGCGGCAGAAATATGTTAATGCACTGAACACTAAGGATGATAGACATGCGCCACACAGACACACACTTGGTCAGATTAACGCAGCCAGACAGGCAGCCGGTCATCTGGACGCAAACAGACAGGCAGCCGGTCATCTGGACGCAAGCAGACAGGCAGCCGGTCATCTGGACGCAAACAGACAGGCAGCCGGTCATCTGGACGCAAACAGACAGGCAGCCGGTCATCTGGACGCAAGCAGGCAGGCAGCCGGTCATCTGGACGCAAGCAGGCAGGCAGCCGGTCATCTGGAAGCAAGCAGGCCGGCAGCCGGTCATCTGGACGCAAGCAGACAGGCAGCCGGTCATCTGGACGCAAGCAGACAGGCAGCCGGTCATCTGGACGCAAGCAGACAGGCAGCCGGTCAGTTGGATACAACCAGAGCTCACCAGATCACGCCTGATCATGGACTACCACTGAGAAGACGCTCTTCAAACACAGGATCACCCAGTGCTGAACCTCTCACACTTTCTCTCAAACCCCGGAACCCTGATCCAGCTCATACAGCACTACCCGTCCCTAAAACTCATAAAGTGACCCATGAACCTGTCCCTACTGAGAGTTGCCAAAATGCTGAAATGCACAATGAGGAGGTGCCAGAATTAAAACTACATCTGGGATTGAAAGGTATCAGTTATGAATACATGCTATTAATGATGTCATTAGGGATCCAGTGGTATTTTCTGACATCTGTTATTAATGAAAGATTAAAAAAGCACCCAAATAACTTACTAAAGTTTGCTGTGTACTAGGTTATGCAAAAGTCTTATAAGCATGGTGATGGCCTCTATTAAAACACATGGCAGTGAATGCAACTGGAAAACTCAGATCAGATATCATTATATTTCAGTCAGATTACAATTCAGTACGTGCGTTTCAGATCAATTGTATAGTAATCAATAGTGTTAAAATATATGAAAACAGAAGAATAGCTTAGCATTGTGTATACATAAGCTAATTACTAGGGTTTCATAAAACCTGATAACTATTTTTTTATTCCACAGTGGAGAACACGTGCAGCCTCGCACAAGAGTGCAGCGATCCTCTATGGGGTCAAACACCTCAAAAGACCACAGAAGCTGAACACACTGAAGTCACAGACCCAAACCTTCTCCCTGTTGCTCATACAATCGAGGCACTGAACTCGGCTATAACAGACACCAGCCAACCTGTTTTAAAGATCAAACAGGAGGAAGCCGAGGTCGAGATCGTCGAGGTGAAGGAGGAGCAAGCTGAGCCGTCCACTTCAGAGCTTCCTAAGATCGAACTACACCAGCATTTGGCTGGAGCAGGAGTGGCCATAGAGCTGCAAGTGCCTCAACAGTGTGTCCAGATACCTTCAGGGACTGAACCTGCTTTCATGGGTGTGGACCCAAGTGCATGTGAGTTGAAGCTCATCATTCTTTCACTTTTCATCTAATCAGTAGCTATAGTAATAATCTATTGTGTTTTGGTGCCATATGCTGCTCAGAGCCAATAACTCACTAAAAAAAAGTAAATGCAATTAGAGAAACAGATTTTATAAATAATACGTGTGTAATTTATCTTGAATCACACTGAATGTTATTTTTTTTCCTATGTATTATTTATCACAGTTATGGATTTCTTTTTATTATGTGATAATTGTCTACATTTAACGAAGGGACATAGCATTGAAATATTTTCTTTAATCTCACAGGTTTAGACAGACTGAACTTTTTCCTCTCTCTCAAATAAAACTTTTCAAGTAAAATAAAACATTACTCAAACAGACAGTGATTTATTAACACAGTGACCACAGTGTGTCAAGAAATCATTACTCCACCTTCACACCTTTACACCAACTGCACAAGCCTGGAGTTTACACAGGGCAGATTAGATCCATGGATTCATGATGTTGGCACCACTGCAGCCTCGGCTGTCTGTTCCTGCCCGAAAGAAGTCGAACCTGAAGTGAACTCTTGCAGCATGTCTACCTCAAGGTTTGATGTGCATGTTGAGATTCTTCTGTGTTCGACACAATTGTACAGAGTGGCTATCTGAGTTACTGGAACTGGCCATTTTTTATTGATGTATTACATCGTCATTGTTTTTTTCAGACCCTACACTCACACTCATTTTTTTTTAGCACCATTCTGTTTAAATACTGTGATAATCCCAGGAGCTCAATACTTTCTGAAGTACTCAAATTAGCCCTTCTGGTACAGTCATCATATGTGTTCCCTATTCTGATGTTTGATGTAAACATTGTAAGCATGATTTTCTGCATTGCAATGCTGCCACATGAGTGGCTGGGGATAGTTAATCACATGAATGAGCAGGTGTACAAGTTTCCCTAATAAAGAGTTTGGCAACAGGCTACTGGAGACTGTTTTTGGTTGAGTCCGTGACCCTGTTTATTGACGAAGTCCTAGTCTTTAGCAAAAGTGTAAAGTTTGGCATGAGACCTTTTCTTCATAAACTATAAATGTAATGTAAATCCTTCATCTATAAATGGATACTGACGTGAAGACTCTTGCTGGTTTGAGGTCTTCATGTAAACCAGACGTATATGGAGCTCAGGCTCGAAAGAACAGGTGAGTGAGTGCGAGCATATTTAATAAAATCTTAATTTATTTAGCAATATTTAAAAAGCACACAAAACATTTTCAAGGCTTTTTTTATAAACAATGTTTAAAATCTTCACGCATACATACTAAGAGTTGTTAATAATTTCTTTACCTGCTTATTTGTAGAAAAACCAAGTCGCAAAGAGAGCTCCAGGAAATACAGAGAGAAAATAAATGCTGATCCTGTCAAAAAGATGGCCATGCTGGAGGCGAGACGTCAAAGGTTCGCTATTCCTTCAGTGTTTTTTTTTTTCCTTCCAAAGAGCATGTTGTGGATTACCTTTTTTCACAAATTTTTTGAATTTTAAAATAAAAAAATTTCCCCACCAGGTACCAGGAAAGAAAAGCCAAAGGAGAGATCATGTCCAGCATACAACTCCCTATAGAAAAGAGAATAAAGCTGCAGCAGAGATGGGTGGCATCAAAGCAGCGACAAAGAAGAAAAGCAAAAATCCAAAACTGCCCAATGTTTAGCCTTTAAAACGCTTTTTAAGTTAGCGATTAGTTAATGGTAATGATTTGTATATTGTCATCACGCATATTTTACATGATCGGTCAGTAATTACATTTTCTGTCATGTAAACTGTTTACTTAAAATAAAATAAAGTTATAAAATAACTTTTGGTCCTGGTGAAAATAAATGTATCATCTCTGTACATCTAGTGCATCTATCCTGTTTTTTCCTCCAATTATATAGAAATGTATAAAAAGGTTTTCTAAGTGTTACCTTCTATAGCATTCAAACAAAATATAGTTGAAATAGGGTGAAAACTTTGAGTTTGTAATGACTTTAAAAAAAACAACCATGCTTACACACTCATCCGTGTCTTTTAGATACTGAGTCTCAGCTGACTGTGGCAGATACACAGAGGCAGCTGCATCCTTTCTGCAAAGACCTGATGCTGTATGAAGATTACAAGCGAAAACGTATAGAAGTGCGTAAACGCAGCGAGACCCGACGGCGCGAGCTGGAGCGGACGCTGCCACAGGCTCTACTGGCCGACCTGGTGAAGGAACGCAGGGAAAAGACCCGTCTCAGAGTGGCCCGCTGGAGAGCCAAACGCAAGTTGCAGGCCTGCCTGATGGCACAGGCAGCACAGTTTAACAGCACACAGGCTTTCTACACTCAGCGCAACGGCAGGGGGAGGGGAGGCGCCGGCCCACAACAGGGGGGCATCGGTCTCGGTACAGCTCAGTCTGAGTCTGGTGTGTACACCATGCCACTGCAGATGGGCACCAATCCTTTACTGGCAGCACAAAGACTCGGCATGGCCGAAGGTCAAATGCAGCCTGGAGCCTCTGTGTTTGTACAGCAGAGAACTTCAGCAGCCGGAACTGAGAACTACCAGTAAAATTGGGAAAAACAAGTATTGTAATAGGACTTTTACCATGAAATAGTAACAAGTTGAACCATGCAACAAGAATCCAATACTGGCTTTAGATGTTTTAGTTGCAAACAAAACACATGCATTGGATGAGAATCTGACTGAATTGTTGACTGAATTCTGACTAGAAGGACAAATATGTGAGAAAAAAAATTCTGAGATCCTGAGGATTTAAAAAATACATTTAACCAGTAGCAATGAACAGGACCTTAATCGTAATTCTTACTCTTGAAGTCCATATGTGTGGTTTTATGTACCTATTCATATCTCATATTGTAATTTATCTCACCTTTTCACCAGCCTTCCTTTATTACTTACAATTAAACAGTTTTTTTTTTTTATCAGTGCGTCTTTAGGACTAATATTTTCAAATCTTGTCTGTCCTGATTGGTTAACCACATATCCTAGATTATAATACACTGTGATGAATAATAGTCTAATGAATGTATCCTTGAAGATGCACATTATGTAGGACAGGTTTTTACAGCAAAATCTCTCTTCACCATCCACATGTTGCAAGAAAATGCTTGGAAATCCAATTTATATGTCCGTAAAGTGCCAATAATAAAATGATTGTGATACGATAATTATTTATCATTATGGAAAGATTGCATGTGGGTATAACATTAAGAAGTGACATTAAAACTACCCCCTTGCACATTATCCTGCTGAAAAGGGCCACTACCATTAAGGTAAACCGTAGCTGTGAAGAAGTGTTGGTTTAACAATGTTTAGGAATGTAGAATGTAACATCCACATGAATGCTAGGACCCAATGATCCCCAGCAGAATGTTGCCCAGAACATTACACTGGGATGTTACAGTAAAAGCTAAAGCTACAGTAGCTTTACTGTGGATTCTAGCCATTGCTCCCCATGTGATCATAATTTGGCCCTAGTCAAAATTGCTTAATTCACTGCCTGGCCACAAAAAGTCACACACGAACATGTTGCTGCACAACGTTTCATGGCACATATTAGTCAGTTTTGACTAAGATCTTGCATTCAGCAGAGGTGAGGTGGAAAATAAATTACATTACACACATTAATGTAATTGTGTACATTTATTGTTTGAAGTATTATATTTTACTACATTTACACAACTCTAATCCATTACTGAATAAAACTAAATAAAGTAAAATAAAAAAACTGCAAGAAAAAAATCATACCTCAGATATTTCTACTAAAATACCAAGAACAATAAATACAGGCCAATCAGACAGCAGTGATGCTGAGACCATCTTCAAATCCAAACCCTATTAATTTCTGGTAACACTGAGGTAAATCCCTGACAATATTATATACTTCAGTTTTAAGTGTGCAGTTAATTATGCAGTGTAACCTGTGTTTGCACAGAGATCAGACTAGCAGCTTATATAAACTTGCGCAAACATGTAGTGGTCAATTATATAATACCAGTACTATTGCATCGGTAGGCTTTCCTTTAAATAGTCCCAAAAAATTACCACCTATCTGAAAATTAATAGGGATATAACTACATATGTATTTGCATCAAGATGAAAAACTGTGAATGTTAAATTGATCAAACAGTTCAGCTGTTTTGTTGTGGGATTGTAAGAGGTACTTATGACTAGTTAGTGTATTACCTGTAGAAAACAGAAGACAGAACCAGAGAGATACACTTGTGAGCACAGGAACAACTCAGCAACAAATAAGAAATTATTTTCAGAGGGTAATTTATTTTTATTTTTTTTATAACCGTTGTTGGTGTTGGTTGATGAAAAAAAGTAGGATCATTAAAGCGTTTACTAATATTGGACAATTCTTAACCTAATTCCAATGATTTCCTTAGTTGTTTTCTCTGACTGACAGACCATTAAACTTCAGCATGGCTACTAGATATATCTTTAAAAACTATTGTGTAGGAAATGCAAAGCTACCCAATGCAATATGTAGGATTAAAAGAATTGTTGGCAGCTGAACATTTTAATCAATACAATAATGTGCTCTCTCTCTCTCTCTCTCTCTCTCTCTCTCTCTATATATATATATATATATATATATATATATATATATATATATATATATATATATATATATATATATATATATAATTTTCATCCAAACAGAAACCTTACATTTTGGGTGTCATTGTAATGATATATGCAATGTTATTCACTTAACCTGTCTGTGGTTTTACATGTGTATACATGTATATGAGAGTAAGGATGTAGACTTGATTTGTTATTATAGTTGTTAATGTGTTTCTGATAGAAAGCATCACTATAGTGTCATTTTTACCAAATGTTTTTATTGTGTTAGTTCTTACATATTGTTATGGAAAAATGGATGTAAAATTACTTGATAAACAAAAACATTTCCTCGACATTTTTCTAGCGAAAACACTTATGGAGCCATATAAAAAACAATTGTGTTGCAAAAACTGTGAGCTTATATACTATCATTAGCAAATTCGTAAAGCACAATTATACAAGCAGAAATGTAATAACAATCTTATACATTTTGAGTTACCTTTTATAAATTAATGTGTTTTTACATCAACCCCCAAAATTAGATTCCAACATTTGGCTGACCTAATAAATATCTCTAAAAATGACACAGTTAATGGCAATTGTCATTTGCTATCATCTCATTATAGTCACCTCTCGATAATAGTTTAGATTTCTTTCTAGGTTTGTAAATAGGAGAGACTATCAATATAAATGCTAATATCAAACAGTGCAATATTAAAATGAGCCCAACGACTCGTTACCAAGAGTGATCGATCATCCACTGACAATCCTGTTGCTGATCGCCCCTGGCAGCGTGTAGAACAGCAGGGCAAGAAACAGTGCCAGGATTAGCAGCACCAGAGCAGCTATGATGTACTTCTTATAGTTCTTCCAGATGAGATGGAAGAAACACTTAAAGGGGTTCACAAACCAAGAGAAGGTTGTATCTGGTCGACTAGAAAGAAAAAACAAGCAGTTTGATATAATGCTCGACTTAAAAAAACTTGCAGACATGCACAACATCAGAAATATGAAAAGGGGTGACAGTTCTGAAAGAGGTATTACAATTTCTCTTTTCTCTCTGGTTAAGTAAATACGCTTTACATTCATCTTACTTGGGTTTTTCCAGTGGTTCTGGCTCTTTGCGTGCACGACCTACAGGGTTCTTTTCCGCTTCTTCAACGGTCACTAAGTGGAATTCAGCTTCCACTTTTCCCTACATTAAACCAATTTAACCAAATTAATTTATATTAATTTCAGAATTGTACAGAATAAGCTGCATGTTATTTATGTACTGTAGATTGTTGAGACTTTGGGGTTTTTGCTAAATATGAATTAATCTGAACAAAATAAAAGATGGTTTACATACTGTAAGATCATCAGCCTTCACAAGCGGCCACCAGCCCTTGGCACGTTTCTGCTGGAAGATGGATATATTGTCACTAGGGTTAATTAACATCTCCATCTTACAGTCTTTTGCTGTTTTGGCACCACGAGGAAACCCATGCAGGTCTAATTCTACTGAGCCTGGAAATATAAAACAATAGACATATCATAAACTTTGGAATTACAATTTAAAAAAATCTATAGTTGTAAATTTTGTTACAGAAATGTATGTAGCAAAATCTTAAATGCAGATTATTTTGTCAGATTAAAGTGTAGTATACTGTCTTACCGAGAAAGTCATCTGAAGACAATCTTTCAAAGTCCCACACCTGTAGCACTAAGACTGCAGGCAGCTTCTGCTCTGTCTTGTCCAGAGAAAAGATGTTCTCACGCTTGCTTACCACCACCACTTTCTCGGCTGGCAGGTAGTTGAAGGGGAACACAAAGCGCCAGTTGAAGTTGCCCTCACCAGTAAGAGAGTTGTAATGGACATCTGTTTCCTGGGCATCGTCCTCAAGCCCCTTCATCCATCTGAGGATGTGTGGATGGAAAATAACTGGTAAGAAACCACATTTTGGGCAGATGTACAGTAATCAATTTATCAGTCTTTTCACTGTGTAAGCACACCGCACAGATTTACCCTTTAATGTAGATATCACTGGACTGTTGACCTGTTATAAAATTGGTGTCTTCCAAAATTACATCTTCTGTGTTCCAGATTATGATTCTCAATTCATATCTTTGAAATAAAGAATATAGTTTATCAGAAACTGCAATGATTAAAGATGGGTAATGTTTAAATAGCTATATTGTGTTACCCTTTGGGTTTGCGTGGTGAAATGTCCACAGGAGGTCCAGGATGAGGCAGGTCCATTGGAAAGATATCTACCCACATCTGAAGCTGGCCCTAAAGAATACACATAGATATATTTCTGTAAAGTTTCAGGCAATGTCAAAAAAGCATGTTAAAAGAACCACAGAATTAAGACCCACAAATTATCACTTTCACACAAACATGATTCATTTGAATTGCTTAAACCAGCCATCATATGGCCCTTTACCTCAGTAAGAGTAATGTATTTTTTAATCACTGACAAATTCAGACCTTATTTCACCATCCTCCTAACTCAGGTTTTATGTTTTGTTGAGGGTTTGATGTTCAGGGTTAAAAATGTTACAAAATTGTATGTAATTTGCATGCTCTTATTTACATTCTCTACTCTGTGCAGACCCCCTGGCTGTGTTATAATGGACTAAATAAAATAAATTAAATTGAATAAATGAACTTGCAGGTATTACTGTTGAGCCTTACAAAATAAAATACTACGGATAATGGCACAATGCAATGCAGTTGAGCTGTAAAAGGTTTAATGCAACCGAGAATTACCTGGTCCATGCCTGGCTTGTCCTTTATGTAGAGTGTGCGAGTCTCAATATGCTCTGGTACCAATTTGCAGCCCACACCTGACATTTCTTCCCATCTGTGCAGTACCTTTAGTGCCAAATGTTCATGGGACTCAATTACCTGATCTAAAATGTAAAAGCATGGCACTCAACATTGAGAACATTTATTTTCAGAAATGTATTCAGTGTATTATGTATTATTGTAATCACCCTCATCAACAAAGACTGTTTTTCCGGTGTAAACCTTTTCTCCAATGGTGATTCTACCATGAGTGAAGCGAGGGCAGTCAAGTTTGTTTTCATTGCACAGCTTAATCAGCAACTCAGTCGGTTTAATGGCATCTCTCCAGGCGTTGTAGCCCTCACTAGCAGTTATATTAAAAAAAATTATATTATATAAGGTGTAAGGGAAAAGCATAAAAAACAGTAAAATTGATCTATATACTCACATGGCATATTCATTTGGGAGCCCACAGGTTGCTCTGTGCCTGCTATAAAATCGGTTTTCCAGATCAATATGTGTCTCTCCAATCAGATCATCTCCACCAACAACATCAAAATCATAGATGAGAATTTTTAGCAAGGATTCCTTGGGGAAAGTTGCTTGAAATTCAAACGATCTAAGGAAGAAACATGACTTTCTGAGTCAAACCAGACAACCAGCCACTATACAGTATTCTCACATTTTGATTAAATGTCTATAATTCTTACCTCCCAAACACCGGATTGAGTTGTTTTGGGATGTAATTGTCTCTGTCTTTGATTTCAGTTTTTCCTAGTTTCAGCACAATATAAGGATCTGCCTTTCCATCAGGGTCGGCTGGATGGAGGTTTGAGGCCTAATAAAAATGTACACACCATTTGTACAGTTGTTGCATGGAAATCATTAAAATTGTGATTATTTACTCTATATCCTGTTTTAGGTATATGTGAGGGACCATCAGATCTGTTAGAATGTTTATAGAACAAATTAGTCCAGAACAGCAATGCTTAGGTTACATGCAATGATTATTAAGTAATGCTGATTGTGCTCGGTTATTGAATGTTATTGAAATGAATGTTAATTTTATGTGAAAGAAAAAGTACAAATGATTTCTTATGCAGGAAACTGGATATAATGAAATACATAAGCTTGAATTGTAGATGCAGAGAGTATAGTGGATTAGTGTTTCTAAAAACAATTTTATGAAAACTTACTGCAACAATGTAGACACGGATCAGGACCTTTACAGCTGAGTTGGGGGGAATACCCTGGCTTATTTTATACTCTCCTGAGTCCAAACCCTCTTCCTGATCACCACCAGGCAGTTTATACAGACAAAACCCAGCCTGGGAGAATGACATTTAACAGACATTTCTTTTTTGTATATCAATTAGAAATATCTTTTATATATATATATATATATTCAATTCAAAGAAGAAGAAAAAACTCTTATGCAGTAATACCTCACCTTGAAATTCCCAACAAACCTCTCCACACTGGAGCCCTCTTCTTCATTTGCCTTACCACGAAGCAGTTTAAATGTTTTGACCCAGTCATCAAAAGGGCCAAACTCTGATTCCAGCTCTTTGTCATATATCTACATGAAAAAACATATAGAGAAAAGTAGAACACTTCTTGTTTTGTCTTCTACAAAACAAACACAATAGGACTAATTGCAGACATCAAATTAAACACTCATATAACAATGGAGTTACCGTTAAGGTTGCAATTCTGGTATTCTCAGGCACACTCTTCAACTTATTCTCTGTTTTCTTCTCTTTCAATGTCTTAGCTTTAAGGTAAAATACAACATTTATTATGTGGTTTTGCATTTTGGTTAGAAATTACATGAGTTTAGCAAAAAATAAAAATACTGTACATAAAATAATCATCATTCATACATTATATAATGCTCTATGTTTTTAAGCCCCATTTAAGATAGTTATAGACAATGTCTCTGATTTGATAAAGTTGTTTTCTTTTTAGTTTTTCACTGATAAGTAGCTTTGGCCATTAACAGAACATCTGCATGCAATGGACTGGATTTTCTCCAGCTAATCTTACCCATATTGGATATTCCATCTGTGAGCAAGTTCTGAAGAGGAGGTACTGCAATACATCACAACATGTGTGTGTATCTCTGAACGGGGCTAAGATTGGCATGATATGTTTCACTTCTGCTAAACTGATGTCTAGTGTAATGGGCAAATACAATCAAATTCTGTTACTTACCAGCGTCATAGATGTTTGACAATGGGTTGCCATCTTTTTGTTTTAACTATGGATGAAAATATTAGGTGATTATCAAAATTACCAAGCAAAATAGACTAGTATTAGGGTTGGGTTGCACTTGTAAAAAGAGTATAATCTGACCATTTGAATTTTCTCTATTGAAGTGTAGTATTTAGACCACCAGTCAATGACGTTGTCTGCAGACTCATCAGCAGCAGTGCGTTTCTTTCGTTTGGTAGATCGTGCCTTGCTCTTCCTAGAGACTTTGTCCTGTGTTAAAGGATAATAACAGGGAGGATTCAGCAGCACTAATATTTTATTGTGTATTTATACCTGAGTGTTTGACTCACCTTCTTGTCCTGAGGCACTGGCTCAGGTATAGTAGCAGGTTTGCTGACCTCCTCCTGCTCTATAGTTATGTGTATGTCCTCACTGGTTTGTGCTTCAGTGCCCTTTTGTCTAGGAAGTGAAGCAGCTAGAAATAAATAGACATTTAGATTAGCAGACATCAGGATTTTTGGTAGGTGTGAAGGCTATATACAGTACTATAAGAACAATGTAATAATAAAAAAAAAAAAGTTGGCCAACATAAAAAGCTCATTACGCTCTATAATGGCTGACTCGGGTGGATGAGGTCTGGGAGGGGGTAAAGATGGAGGCTTGTATTTGAACAAGCTCAGGTTGTTTATGACATGGCTCCCCACAAGAGTGCTCCTGCCAAAAGCTCTCCAGTCCACAACAGTAATTGTGAGAGGAGGGTGGAGGTACTCATTCTCAGGCAGCTCCTGCATAGAGGAACAGGAAACTATATTTGGACGGGCAATTACGATCCATTTCTAGATTTCACAAAATGCAACTCAATTTGCACAAAAAAATTGCACACCTTTTTTTGTAGGGTTTTGTTTTAGACTATGCAACTATTTATTTACAACTTGTTTAAAAGATTGATAAATAAGGGCCAAATAGCTTATATAAAACACTTTTTGACCTCAAGATTCAGTTATTATACTGAGATCATTATCGGTTTAAGCAGAATGTCAATGTACTACAAAATACTTTAGTAATAATCAACATCACACAAAACAATGCAATACATTTTGTAAAATTAGGACATTACAATTACAAATTAGGACAATGTCAGCATTACCACATCAAAGGAGTCAACAAGAACAGTGAAGTTTGGGTTGTTCTTGTAGCTCTGTATTACAGAGGAGTTAACGCCTTTTCCTGCACACTCAATGAAAACCTGGGGTCGATCCACAGGAAGGAGCTGCACCTTTTTCAGTTCTCGCAACCCCCAGAACAGAACCTAAAGCACAAGACATTAATACACTGCACAACTTTAAGAGATATCTGGACAGTAAAAAGTACAGTACTATTAAACTGACTTCAATTGTATACTTGCAGAGCACAGGTCGGATGTATGAGGGCACAGGGTAGATCTGGCCCTCTGCTTTCTCTATCTCAGGTAAAGGATTCTCTCCTGTCTTTGAATTTAAATTTGTAAATTAGTGTTGATTTTATTACATTTGAGCACAATGTCATTTATATAATACAAAATGAAATAATACAAGATAACGCAGAGAAATCAGGATATACAAGGATAAATGTGATAAATAACCCCCAAAATATTGATATGTTTCATGTGTTTCATAATGTTGCTCTGTACCTGGATAAGTTCAAAAGCTCCAAGTATGTCGCCACCAGATATGCTACCATAAAAAATTGGACTGTACTGCAGTTGAGGTGGTGTGTATGGTTCATTATTGAGCCTGACCACTGGCACAGCTGAGGTGGAGCCCAGGTACTCTGGTTTACCCTATAAATTGGCAAATTGATTTGAACACAAAAATCCACCATGAATAAATAATTTATAACTAGCGTGTCATCTAACAACAGTGGCATCATATATTCACTTTCTAATACATTTCTGAGTTGGCTTGACTGTAAACTTCATCATGTTTTATAATTTTCTTGTTCTTCTATTGACACCAGAGATGCAGACAATGCAGACCAATAGCAATTCCATATTAACACATTTAATGTATTAATTGTGTTAATTGAGTTGTGTCTTCCTTTAATGATTACTTTTTAAATAAGCAAAGGTATATAAAACGTGATTTTCTTCTCCATTAATTATTAACTGCTTATCAGGTTAGCTAAAAAAAATACTAAAATCTAAGAAATGTAAATGCACTAAATATTAAAATGATTGAAACTCTTACTAGTGCATCTTCATCATAGACCTCAATAACAACAAGTGGTGGCTCTTTTACTATATCACTGATATCTCCGTACAGAGACATCTTATGTACCAACAACATCTGGTTCCAAGTTGGAGTAAGAGTCTGGTTAATTATCTAAGGGAAGAAGAAGATAAAGATGAGATTTCAGGGTTAAAAGGTTTTAAATACACCAAGAAAAAGATTTGCATAGTGTCCTCATAGTGTCCTTTTATAAAATATATTGCCCAGTGTTTCCTCCAAAGCTTGTTACAAAAAGCATAAGAAAAATGTGGCCAGATGTCCTTCAATTTGCAGATCAGTATCAGGATATCAAAAGCTACAAACTATAGCTCCTTGACAGAAGGAGTGTTTCTGAAAACTGTGTGTATCTCAAAGAATGTTCAACAGATTTTGATATTATCATCACATCTCTATTTAGATGTGCTTACTGCAGTGCACTGAGTGTTGGAGAGGAAGGATACTCTGGCAAAGGGGTCTGACAGGCCTGTGTTGTCTGCTGCAATGAGCCCACGAGCCTGGTACATATGAGCTCTCATCTGAAACTTATGATGTTCTGAAAGAAAGACAGAATTGTATCATTTACAACATGTCTTACTGCCTCATAACTCTGCACTGATCAATTCCCAAGTATTAGCACTTACTTAAGCAATGTAAGTGCAAGAGTATATTGACATTTAGTTGCATTATTCCTTAGTTTTACAGTTTACATGTTTCTGGTAAGCATAAAATCAAGCACTTCTACTGCACTGGGAAAATACTGTATGTCTTGAAAAAAAATGCTCTTTTGTGTAATTTCACTGTTCTTAGACACTGATAAATCAACTGTTAAAGAGCATTGTGATAAAACAAAAAACATACCATATAAAACCTTATTTTTAAACCTGTTACCTTTATAGAATAAACTCTCTGGAACAGATTCCCTCCCCTCCTCTGATGACAACCCATGTGGCTCAAAGCCTGCTGGGAGATTCTCCAGCATATGAGACATCTCTCTGCTGTTGCCCAGCCACAAGTACACATCCAATTTAGCTTGCACTATCCAGCCAATTGCTCCACGTTTGGATGGGGGCTTAAAAAGAAAGTGTCAGACATTTGGCAAAATATTGAATACAAGCTTTTTCTTTTCTGAGAACAATCTTTCAGATTAATAGGGAAAATCTAATATTATATACTGCATAAGAATGTTATTTAGCAGTGTAGTACCTTTAGGAACAGGGTTTTGATCACGCCACAGTCTATTCCTCTTTCCTCAAGGTTATCAGAGTAAAGCAGGTGGCGTGCAGGGATGCGGGCATATGCTATGCGTTTATTATTGCTAAGCATCCATACAAATATATCTGGCAGTGTGTGCTGTGGCTAAGTACGAAATGAAATGGAGCAGTATTAATAAAAATGGTAAAGGCATTAAACACACACACACACACACACACACGCACACACACGCACACGCACACACACGCACACACACACACACAGGAAAACAAGAATATAGACCTCTTCCACCAAAAATCTGATTCTACGAGCGAGCTTCTCTGCCTCTCGCAACATCTCCTTGACAGTTAGAGGTTTTCTCTTAGGTTCAGTGATGGTTCCAGTTACACCTATTATGCTCTCCTAATAAAAAGATAGTAACAGAACCAAAATAGTCAACAGATATGGAGATTTCACAAAGAGAAATGTACACAATCAGGCTGCCTGCTGTGTTGCTTGTTATCCCTCACCAGTTCCTGTTTGCACAGCATGAGCCTCTTCCTATCCAACATTGTTAAATTGGCTCCTTTTGCCTTCTTTTCAGCAAAACTGATAAACTCTCTAGAGAAGCAAAAGAATAAATAATCATCAAAAATTATGTATTTGTTAAATATGAGGAGATATATAATAATATCTAATCAAATAAATATAGTCAACTCTAGAGTTAATGATTCAGATATATTTATCATATGTTTATATAAAATAAAAATTTAAAGTATATTTTTATGACGGCTGATTAGGGCTAATATGGGATTTAAAAACAGAATTAAGAGGGGAGGGGCAGGGAATTTCCGAATTTAAAACTAAAATTTGTTAAGTTGTAAGTAGAAAAAAATATAAATTATAAAACTAACAAATTGATAAGAAATAAACTTAAAAAAATAGATTTTTTTTTTTATCTAAAATTTGTGAGGGTTTTATCTATTAAGGAAGAAAACCACATATACACTTTGCATGGTTGGGCAGACATCACTTATCTTGCATTATGCCTGGAGTGGAAGATCTAATCAAACTGCATGAATTTTTTTATACCTGGCATCCTTACAAAAGTCTTGTAAAACAGCACGCATAAAGGGCTCTGCACATGGATCCACCAGCTTGTCCAGTTCTGCCACCTTGGCTACTCCCTCTTCCTGGTTTAGACATGGCATGGTCATAAGCAGAAACTTATCAGCAGGTCACCTGGTGTAATTCTTAACAACTGTATGCTGACTTACAAACATAATTGCTATCCTGTCCAGCATGTTTGAATGGTGAAGGCGGTATGCCCAGTCCTCCCATGAGCTCCACACATGGGCACATGGTTTTTTGTTTGAAATGGGTAAGTAGAAGTAGTTCCTTTACAGAGGAATCACACAGATCATAACATGTGTAGTGAAATGCTTCAAAACGATTAACCTAAAATTGAAGAACAGTGAATTTACCTGAATCCATCTCCAATAAGAGGCTTTTCTGCAGGTGTGGTGGATTTGCAGTGCTTTGATGGTTGAACTTCTAGGAGAGGAGTAGTCATGGCAGGTTCTTGATTTAAATCTACTTTTTTCTTGGTGGTTGGTAAAGCAGCACCATCAATAGAATTACCAAAGTTTCCTGGAAAATACAAGTATACATAACAATTTGAATATTATAATGACCAAGGTGAAATGTAAGTCAACATTACCAGTATTATTAGCATTAGTATTTATTTTACCAATAGTGAATTCAAAGCAGATATGTTTGTCACCAATCCTCCTGTCAATCATAGACGCCTCAAACACAGCACCAAACAGCAGGAAGTTCTCCTTATCTTCTTCACTGATCTACACAATGAAACAAAAAAACAAAAAACACAAATTACTGCTTTTACTGTTGACATAAGAGAGGTGAGATGTGACAATAATTAACAGAAAATGGAACAATAAGCTCTTTACTATTTCAGGTGGATCCACAGGCAGTACCATGGCTCCCATAGCCTTGCTTTTGTCTTCATCTCCTCCACCTGCCCCTCCTGCGGCAGCTTTGGTGTCTTTAGTGGCTGCTTTCCCACCCTTGGAATCTTTAAAAGGCAGCTTCAAAGAAAGAGATTTAGTCTCTGCCCCTCCTGACAGGATTTCTACAGTAAGCTGGATGTAAATTCTTCCTCGAAAGGACACCCCTTCCCCTATTCCCTCATTCATCTCCTGACTGTCGTCAACAAGTGTGGAGTTGCGGGCTGAACCGTAGATGTTGACCCAGGCTGGACCAAATGTAGGAAGGAAACCTAAATAAACAAAGAATAATACCAGTGAAAGACCATTGCAAAGCATCACACACAAACAAACACACACACACAAATTAATTGAAATCTAATATATACCATTATCTCCATCCTGGTCATTAGAGATTCTGCGCAGATCAATGTAATGAGTCCCGATAGCTACATCATTCATGCTACCCTCATCCAGTACCTGGATTTTTAGCCTCTGACACAAAGGTGGAAACATCTCTTTAAATACCACCTGCTCATTCCATACAGGGTCTGCTGTGCTCTTCTGTGTGGAGGTCCGGCCCTGTTAGAAGGATTTTGAGAATAGGTGAGCCAAAAATAAAGTGAATATTTCAGGCACATCAATTGTTTGTGCTACATTAATGACACTGTTGCTTCTCTTGTAATTACAAAAGTGTAAGAAGATTATTTTGTTTGTCCATCATTGTTTATTTATGCTTGTCAAATAGACTTACCATCTGTCCAAAGAATGATACTACCACATATGGGTCTATAAGTGCTGTGTTGTCGCTAACAAATGCCTTGGTCACATTAGCCATGATGCTAGAATTCATTCTGGGAAGACCTTCTGCTCTGTAAACTTTCACATAATAGCGAGCCCATGGACGCATAGATGGGAAACCTTTAGGTAGCAGTGGGTTTCTAGATCAAAACAGGATGAGTTTTTTTATTGTAGAGGGTTATCTCCTCAAAACCAATTGCATTAAAGTTAATACTGTGCATGTGGTTAATCGTAAACAGTCTCAATTTTGAAAGGGAAATATTGACAGAGTTGTAAGCTAACTGAACATTACAGTTAATTAAGTGATACAGATAATTACTGTATAGAGATAATCTCTTCCACTGGTTACCCTTTCTTTGAACAAATAATATGACAAGATATTACTTTTCTATTTGTTCTTCAGCATCACTAAACTTCTGAGAGCGGGGCAACACATCTCCTTTCCCGGTCACACAGATGTCACACTTTAAGTGACCTTTGACCCCCGTGTTGACGTCTGCAGGATCTATAAGAGCTGCCCATTTATTGGTAAACTGATGACCTGCAACAGACAATACAGGGCTTATGATCTGGAGAACAAAGTGGATCACAACAAATGTGTCATTTAAATACAGGAGCACCTACCAGGTTGATTATAGACAGTTCCAACATCAATCTTAAACAACCCCACACAAAAGCTTTTCATGATCTTTGAATGCATTACCTTATGGGGAAAAAAACATATAAAAGGTATATATATATCGTATCGGATTTTTATAATTTCTTTTATATTTATATATACTTACTGATAGTTTAATGACTTTGTCAAAAAAGATCTCTTGATGTGCAAAAAAGTCAAACACAAAATACTGTTGGGAGAAAAAAAAGAGTGTTTTATATGATAGAAAAAACACAAATGCCGACTTAAAAACCTTTAATGATAATGTAAGGTGAAGTCACCTCATTGTAAAAAGGTGCATTTGTGCCTTCTTTTACTGATGTTTGCTTCTTTTCATCTCCAATTTCAATTACCACACTGGGGTCAATGTTCTCACCCACCAGCTGTCTAGCCTCTGTGATGGTGATGGATATCTAAGGGGATTGTTAATTGTTCATTCAATGTCTAAATTTAGATAATTAGATAAGTAATATATAAACAGATAAGTCATTTCTACCTGAAATGTTTGTGGCTTGCTTTCACTTTCCAAAATCTTGGTCACAAGCTTGGATCTAATAAGACACAAAATAGCATAAAAATATGCACACGCTTTGTGAACCACATATTAGCTTAGGAAAATGTGTTGAATTAAATTTATTTTTTTAAAAGCACCTCTTTTTATTAGTAACTTTTCGAAAAGACGTGTAGGCAGCGAGGACAGGCTCACTGCTGGGTTCAGGAATTTTAATTTCTGCACCTGATGGTTCTTCAACAGCACTTTTATTCTCTGAATCGTCTAAAAAAATAAGATACAGTTAACTTCTGTTAATCCCCATAATTATTTCTGCATCACTTCATAATACTTTATTTGCTTAGGAGGCCATACCCAGAGCACCTCTGTTTGCAAAAACCAAAGCTTTGTCGGCTTTCTTCTTTTTCTTCTTCACTTTTAATCCAAAGACTTTTTTGCTGAAACCAATAAATGATATATTATAAGAAAGATATATATTTAAATGTATAATATCAAAATCATTATTGCCATTTCTTCTCCCTTTTTCAAATATGCCATCAAAAATATAAAGCAGACACCTTTTTCTCTTTCTCTATCTGTATCTCTATACATATATACACAGAAATTGTTACAATATTCAAGATTAATGTCCGTCTCATTTAAATAATGAGTAAAAATCATACAAAGCCTTACCTTTGGGATTCAGGGATGTCTTTGTCTTTATCCATATTTCCTTTTTTTTCCTAAATGAACGCTGGTCAAGACAGTTGTATACTTGATGATGTACAGAGAACTTTCCTGAAGTTATTGCTTACACAATGCAGAGGAATCAACATTCCCTCCCTCTCAAGTCTATTTGACTTTCTGTGGCAAAAGTATAAACAGGGCTGGACTTGAGTGCCAAACTATATTTTTGTACTCCTGAAACATGATGCAGCAATGAACATAACTGTTAAAGAAAAAACAAAAACAATATCACCAATTTATTTCTATTGCATTTACATAAGAAATTATTTAAAAGGTGGCAAAAATATAATGTTTGAGAAAAAAAAAAAAAAAAAAAAACAGCTGCCATTTATAATCAAATGCATCACAGTGCACCATAGTAATAGTATTATTGACCACTTTTTGTTTAAATCCCACATGGTATATATTTTCATGCAGCGATAATAAAAATTGTCATTGCGTGTAAGAAGCAAAAAACCTTTTTCATTTTCAATATCTTTGTTACATAATAAAACATGGATGCTGACACCATAAATGTATTTGACATATGGCACTTGAGTCATAATGTTTACACTAGAATAATAGCATCAAATGTCTACAGAACATTCCAGTATTCAAATTTTATAAAAAACAAAAGAAAGTTAGGCCTTTATAATACATCAATCACCAATCAATCAAAAAAGTTCTGTCATAGATTGAAAAAGTAGTCAAGTCCTTATCTGTTAAATTACAGTTTTATTGATAGTTAGTAACTAATCGACAGTGTAAAGAAAACATGACAGTAGAATATACTGTTTAGCTGAGGACATTGTTTGCTGAATAAGTCCAGGATGTAAGAAACTGGTACGTGAGCAAATACACCCCTGGTAAATATGAAGATCAGAGCACCTGATGCACTGAACTTTGTATCTGGGGTTTAATTCTGGGTGACTACAAACCACACAGACTCACAAGATCATTATGGTATTGTTAGTATTAATGATTATTATAAGCCACATACAAACCCATTTTATGCCATAACAAAAATCCATATATGGTAAATTTACTAAACATCAAGTAAGAAACTGAATTCCAAACTCCAAATTTTATTCACAGTAAGAAAAATATACAAATGCTCTTTTTACCATAATAATAATAATAAAAAGAAAAAAGATTGCTTGTTTTTTTTTGTTACTTTTGTAATGTTTTTAATTTATACTTTTTACTGTATTATTGTCAGAAATCCACCTGCCACGTCCCCTTCGGCGGCTGTCAAAACCTCCGCTTTCCCTGAAGCCCCCGGCTTCAACAATGCACACCTTGGGCTCATTATTCACTCATCCCCAGCTCCTATATAAACCCCTCATTCACCCATACTCCTTGTCGTTTACCGATAAGCGGGCTACCACTCTCTGTGTGTGTGTGTGTGTGTGTGTGCGTGTGTGTGTGTGTGTGTGTGTGTGTGTGTGTGTGTATAAAAAGGAAGGCAAAATTGTTATAGGAAATTTGGTTTATTCATTAAAATTTTGTTTACTGTAGTGGCTTAAAAAGATCAACATAAACATGATTGGTCATAAATTAAATACAAAACACGAAGTCTTATTAAGTAAAAAAGCAAATGGAGTCATCTAAGTTTGTAAATATGTAATTAGTCACAGTGCATTCAATCTGACACAGTATACATATGAAGAAAGCAAAATAATTATGCAAGTGGTGAGTTCATATCAATACACAAATTCATAACAGTATTATATGTTTCTCTAAACTTTCCATAAAATACATTATTTTTCAAAACATTTCTCACAATAATACACATACTCAAATTTGCGTTTCATTGTTTGATACATACACATACAACATGATGTAGACACTCACACACACACAAGTAATTTCAGTCTAAGAACAACAGAAAATAGCCCTGTCTTACTTGTGATTTGTTTTTGTTGCTATGTATGAACATAAACAATGCTTCTGTTGATGCCATGGCATTGCTTATATAAAAGCAAAATACATACAATATTGCAGTAAATTCTTGGAATCATCACTTGTGCAATGTACATTTGTACTTATCTCACTATCATTTGTACTTATCTCACGCACAATCTGCGTTTTTAGATTTATTGACTTTCTGGAATTTGAGCTCATTGTGTTCAGCGTGAATCAAAAGGGAAATCATTTTATCCTGGTCAGAGTTGCAGTGGAAAAACTCCTCTAAATATTGATGGAAGCAGAAATATACACTGAATGGGATGCCAGTCCATCACACTGCCACATTCCTATACACTCACACTCTTACTGTATTTATGCTTAGCAGTTGATTTTAGCCAATGGCTGGATAAACATTTAAAGTAGATTTCAAAGACATTTTATTCACTGTCCTCTTCTAAGACCTGCTTGTACAGAATATGAAGACAAATCATAGATACATATTCAGAAGCTGTGTTTGTGAGTGATCAGGTTCCCTAATCACAACATTTTCCTGGTTTAAAAAAAATAGAATATGTTGGAGGAGCACTTATACTCTGACATACTTTATTGGCACAGAGCAGCCTTGCACAGCAAAGTGGTCTCTGATACATCCTACAATCTGCAGAACCTGCAGAATAATCAAACAGCTACAATCTGCCTTACGTTCCCTAGAGCAATATTTACAAGAACAGCAGACAAGAAGCACCAGAGTTCACAGAAAAATACAGCGAGAAGTGCAAGGTCCTACATAAGGCATAAAGCAAATGTTTTAGAGAGAGAAATCCTCTACAGTTGCTAAGAGAAAAGAGCATCAATACCTGCAGGTGTTAAGACCAACGCCTGCAGAAGATCAGATAGTGAGATGATTCCCCTCACTGTATCGTGTTCATCCACCAGAACTAGACGATGAACCTAGAGGACAGTAGATATTCCATCATGAGATCACATTAGTTAAATGGACATATGCGTAGAAGTTTACAATTTTGTAAAAGTAGGTATGACCTAACAGCGGTGCTGCTTTCAGTTTTGCTTTCTAGAGTCATATTAATTATCAAACACAAGTTAAATATAATTCTAACCCAACCAGAATGTTCACTGTGATAAACACAGACATTTTACATTCCTACAACTGTGTTTTAGATATGTGCAGAAAATCCTATATTATTGTAATTATGTATGATGATCATTGCATTTATTTTGCTTACCTCCGCTCCAGCTATGCGATCAATGATAGTCTCCAGAGTTTCATATGGGTAACACTTGAGCACTCCCTCAACGCAGCATGAGCGCCTCTTAATCGCTTCTCTCATTGTCATGTTCAGATTATTGTAACTTTTTTGTGCAGCCAGGTTCTATAACCATGAAAAACACAGTATATATACATTTGCTTTGACGTCATGTGATGTCATTTGTTATGATATGTGACTTTATGAACATAATGTAACTTTCCTGTAGATTTTATTTCATTTAAAATACTAGGGTGTTGCACCCTATGAGGTGCATAATTACTTTCCATCATTGTCCATTTTATAGCTGTAAAGTTCAAGAACAGGAAAGATTGCTCTTTTTTTTTTCTTTTTTTACTTACAATGACATCAAAACGAGAGTAAAGAGCCACCACCTTCCCTAAATACAAAACAGACCCATTTCAATATACAATGTACAACAATATATATCCATCTGATTTTATAAGGTAAAATAATATAGTCACTTATTGCTCATACAGTCAGATTGCTTCATTGCTAGAGACTCAAAGCACTTTTGTACGTCGCTCTGGATAAGGGCGTCTGCTAAATGCCGCAAATGTAAATGTAAATGTAAATAAAAAAAATTTTAAAACCTTGTTCATTCACAACAGGCAGGGCTGATACTCTGCGTTCAACAAATACAGAGAGTGCCTCATAAACCGTAGCAGTCTCCTGCACTGTGGCGATCCTCTTAAAAGTTCCAATTTTAACATCCTGAATACGATTCTGTAAGAATCGAGGCTTTGGGATCATGGAACCCTAAGAAACCAAAATAAAAGTGTTACAAAAATTCTTAAGAATTTGGTCTATTTAACCACAGTTAACTCTATTAAACAACTAATAGCAATTTTCTTCAGGGTATTAAAAATCTCTTACAAAGATGTGCAGAAATTTCAGGATGCGTTTGTGAGTCAGTATGTGCAGAACATTTCCTGATTCTGGATCGATAACAGGGAGCCTGTGAATCTTGTTCTTCAGTAAGGAGTATATAGCATCAAAGAGGCTGATGATGAAGAAACACAACTCTGTCACTTTTGGGATACTGGAAAAGGAAAAATGGACAGTCGTGGAGCTCATAGCTGTACCTGGATTCAGGGGTGATGCTGATCAGAGAGTTGACAGAGTACTGAAGGTAGACCTCTAAAACAAGATAAAAGGTACAGGAGCTAAAAAAACTGGTAGCATTGAAAAAATAAGCGAGCAAATATAAGCTATACAAACAGTACTGTACACAATCACCTCGCCAAGTTTCAATCTTGTGCTCCTCTAACTCATAGATCTGAACCTGAAACAGCAAGGGAAATAAGGAAAGGGAGGAAAAGCGTTAGTCAATTCATTACTGTATTGTACTGTACTGTAGATTTTTAGAGAAGCAACTATCTTACCATGGGTGATTTGTAATATCGGTGAAGAATGTTAATGAAATCTGTTATGGTGAGCATCCCTGTAAGAAGTAATAAGAAATTAAAAATGAAATGAGCTTGGTTTAAAGTAGACGGTAGATCGTAAAGTGTGATTTTCATTTAGAGGTAAATAAAAGGAAAATTATTAAGAATAAGAATACCAGCTATGACTAATATGCACATACAAACAGAATCATATTAATGTTAGAATAAGTAATAGCTTTTGGCAGCCAAGGTATCCTTGGAAGTAATTACATTATGTAGTGGTGTGTCTATTAATATCATGGTAAAGGGTGTTAGGGATTAGAGCACTGTCTTGCCATTTCCCATAAGTCACTGGGCCCCAGGTGTCTGACTAAAGTTAGACCACTGGTAACAGAGAGAGGCTGATTTACTACAAATGAAGCCACGAGTTGGGACTTCTGATGGTTCAATAGCAATACCAGCATATTCCACATTTCTTAAATAATAAATATATAACAATGAAATAACAATAAAAATAGATTTTACAGAATAATTGATAAGAAAAGCTGGATTTCCAATAGAGTAGATTTATGGGTTATGAGGTATTACTCAATGCCAGTAATCTGATTCAGCTTCACAAATGGCTTGAACTTAGAAGGTCAAAAGGGCACAGCACTCAGGTTCACATACCTACAAAACACTGCTGTTTGTTGTCCCATAAAGGTGCAGCTCTAACTCCGTTAGAGACTAATGCAAAGAACGCCTTCTTTACCTGCATTACAAACCAAGGTGTAACACGCATACAACAACGAATTCCTAAACAACCTGAATACATTTAAAGTATATTTTATTAGAGACCTGTTCATAGACAAACGTTCATAGGCAGAGTCAGTGGAAGGAAGAGAGTAGGGAAAAAATAATCCTTGACTTCTTGTACTCAGGCTGCTTCAAGTCAGTGTGAAACACTGGAAAAGCTTCTTTTTAAATGCAATGAAATTTATAATTACTTAATTCTTTAGTATATAATTTTATAAATAGTAAATGTGTGTTATATTACCAATGCTGTTAGTGACCATGACATCTTATTCTAATGTCTATACAGTATCACTCAGCGATCAACATCTGTGTCAGATATCATTTTTGATTTTTGGAATTTAGGTTAAGTCTAGATTTTGTATACTTGAACACTTTAGTTCACCTGCAGTGTTGTATCAAAGATGACCAGTTTAGAGCTGGTTGGTATGGCATCATAACAGCAGTGGTTCATGAAGAATTTGGTGTAGATGTATGCGTCAGGATCTCGAGCAGGTTCTGTAGGAAAAGGCAGTGGAAAAGCCTGCTGCAAGTTTGTCAGTCTGACTCAGCATCCAGAATAAGAATACTTATGACTAATAATGTTTGTGTTGAAAATATGCACACGAGCAGAGTTCGAAGACAATAATCACAAACGGCACACTATTAGATACCTGTGCTTTTAATTGTAAGACCATCATCTGTAAAAGGATCCTAGGAAAGAGTAAAGAAAAAAGCAAATCTTTGTATTAAGCGGAAAAGAATCAAGAGAATCAAATAAACTTTACTGCAGATTCCAGTGCGCATAACATATGCTTCAATGTCTACATGTATATTTCAAATAAAGCATTTTAGCAAATTTAGAAATTCGCCAAACTGATGTGTGTTAGACAGTACAGGCTTCAGGTGCACTCTTTTCCCTGGATAGGTAGTAAAGTAAAACATCAATAATAATCAAATAATACTAATTATTATAATAAACATCAAAACTGGAGCCAATGGACAATGTCAACCAACCACTACATAACACATTTTGAAGAGTATTTTTGTACGTCGCTCTGGATTAGGGGCGTCTGCTAAATGCCGCAAATGTAAATGTAAATGTAAATTTTGAGCAACAGGCTGATTCAAATACAATGCCGCAAGGAATGCTAGCAAGTGACTCCTGTCAACCGCTCAGTCTGTACAAATCACAGGAAGTGAACCTGGATTTTGACAATTGCAGCAATATAAATGGATTACAGTGCAATTGCTGGATCCATCTTTATTCTACCATATACTGTATTAAGTTTTGTATTTCAACCTATTTTCTATTTATTCACTAGTTTCTATTTATTCATGTTTTCTTTTTCTGTCTATTTCAGTTTGAAATTACTCCTGTAACAGCTCTATGTCTTATTGCTTTTGTTTGCTGCACAAGACTTATTCCCTTTAACAACTAATACAGTATTTATTTATGTGCCAGAACTTTACCTAAATGCCAAAAAGGGATTGCCTTCAAGCATGGTGTTAATAATAACAGCAACAATAATAAACACACAAACTAGTAACTTTAGTTACTTATTTCCTCAATAATCATTGACTACAGTATATATAATACCTGTGCATGACTTGATTTTCAGCCACACTGGCACCACACCTAACTCTATTCTTCACAGCAGTTTATTTACTGTACGCTGTGTTGACTGGCCAGCATCTGTTGATGAAATAGCTCTTACATCTCATGATCATACAAGGTGGCTCAGCGTCTTACCTCAGGGAAAGGATCCATGTCTGTAGGATTGGGCCTCGCAGATTCACTGCATACAACTCCTTGTACTAACCATACTCGAACTGCTCTGTAGTCACCCTAAACACAGAAAGGCCGTGCAGCACTGGCTAAATCAGGAGGCAATCCAGGCATGCAATGGACTGATCAGGCCAATGGGGGAAGGGATATCATGCATGTGTGGCTGTTAAGTTTGTGTACACACACAGCAAAGAGGGTGGGTTGCAAGGCTCGAATTCCTTGCTAGGAGCTTCTGCAATAATTTTGGCTAGGAAGCTTGACATTTACTGTTGTGCTGACATGACCATGACTCATTAAAAAAAAAAAAAACAGTACAAAAATGTAATTTCAATAGCTTAAATGTAATTGCATTCCTTTCCAAAAGTATTAGTATTACACTAAAATAGTACACTAAAGACATTTGTTTTTGAAGCAACAAAAGATGAATATGAGAATATAATCAGAATTTCAGATTGCATTTCAAGGGATTTCATAACATCTTTGTGTTTTATTATTATATGTTTGATTTCTTACAACTGTATCAAGGCAGTAAACTCCACTGACTGCACCAGTGTTTCCTTTTTGATTCATTTCCATGTTTGTACCATGGTTTCATTCAGTTGTTTTTGGGGGTGACTCTTGAAGAGGCAACGTGCATGTTCAATATAATGACGAGCTTGGCCAGCCTAAAACCTCCCACCTTTTTTCCTGATGAAGTCCTCTGTTGTGTTGGCTGTGTGTTTTGGGTCATTTTATTTCTGCAGGACAAAGTTCCTCTACTCTCAGGAAATTGGCGAACAGTGTTTCTTTAGACCTCCGAATTCATTCTTCTACTATGCTACTTCTTCATTGAAGATTTCCTTAGCCGACTTGCAGTTTGATTGTTAGCAAAACAGAGCAACAAGAAGACCTGTCAGACAGACTAATAGACAGATAGACAGATTTTTTTAACCAAATGGCAAAATGTGTTTACATTTTAATCTAACTATTGTATCGTTATATAATACCCAAAGTTCACGTTTAAAACAAAAGAAGCGGCAATGAACTGTAAGACAATCACAAAAATATTTGACCAATATTTGATCTCTAAACTCACTGTTAGAATACTGTATTTACAATTGCTAAAGTAATTTACAACCCCAGATATTTAAAACTTTTGGTAACTAAAAATCTACAGTACTAATTACTAAACTAAGTACTAAAGACAAATTATAAAAGGCTGCACTATTGTCTTGTTAGGCTGCACCATTTCCCACTCAATCAAATAGCATTAGTAACTGTAAAGTGTGCTAGGATTTCAATTGACCCTTATGGACGTATCTATTTTTAACTCCTGTGTGCCCTGTTGGGGGCTTTATGCATCTGGTGCTCAGCTCACTGCCTTGCAGCATGGCCCAATCCCAGCCTTTACCAGATTTCTCAGACTAAAAAGACATTAGGAAAGTGTTAGGAATAGCCAACCATAGCGGGGAAAAGGCTCATATTTCAGCTATATCCTTACACACAAACTATAAGAACACATGCAAGTTAACAGATAACGTATCTCTTATGTTTATTGTGCATTGCCCCATACAGCCTAACCTTTCACAGGAGATTTCTTAGTATATTGGGCATCAAGCCAAAACACTAAGCACTAAGTTTCATACAAACTGGTTCTTGCAGTTGCTACATAAGCAAAGTAAGTACAAACATTGGGGTGTTTGTGTTGTCTATAAATTGAGTTTCAAACAGATAAAAAAAATGTAATACAGACAATACCAGTTGATTTATTTCAAATACTTTTATTGTGAAAATCCTACACCAAATATTGATTTGCTTAGGATAAAATGAAACACGTTATAAGTTAATGAATATTATTATTTTTGTTACACTTAACTGTCTTTGAAAAATTCATTAACAATTGTAAGTAGTACAGAGGCTCAATGGCGGGCCTTTCCATAATGTAAACAAAGCAAGAGAGGAATCTGATTGGCTCATGCATGCAGACATGACTCCTTTCAACAAAACAGCTTGCATATATGAACACAGCATATGTGTATGTATCTTTGTGATTCAAACATGTCTCCTGCTCTGTCCTTTGATGATGATGATGATAACTTTAGTCTTAGAAGTGGTGAAATAGGTATATGATTAAAACAGTCATCAGTCTTCCCAGTCTACTATGAGCTCCACTTCCAGAGAGGGACTAAACCTTATTTAACAGAAATTGAGGGGAGAGAATTATGCAAAAATAAAAAGGTTGGTTCTAGCAACTATTCATAAAGCAGAACACCCAACAGCCTCTACCAAAATATGAAAAATGTGCAAGTTTAATTTTTTTGTGCGTTGTTTTGGAAGTCCTGGATGTTCACTTGTGCATGACTTATCTCACAGGTAGTCCTGGTGAGGCAGTCTGCTGTTGGCCACATGTCAATTTGGGGTCACTGATCCCACCAGACATGTCTGGAACACTGGCGGTCACTGCCTGTACATCATGGTCAGTCCACTCATCATCTTCATCCAGCTGGGATCTTACACAACGACTCAAACGTGCACTGATATAGACATGTGTAAAGTTAGAAAACGCAGAAATACATCATTATATACACAAAAAACTATCATACCATTTAAAAAAAATCATACCATGATTTTGTAAACACTGTCTTGGCAAGTGAGGTGCTCTGGCGGTCTGCACAGTGTCTACGTTTGGATTTTGATGACCACTGGGTATAAAAAATAAAAATAAAAAAAGGTGTGGAAAGAAAAGAAAAACAACAAAAGCTCAGATTACATTTCCACTCAAGAAATGAGTTTCATGTTAAAGTGAATAGTAAAAAGCTGATATTCTAGATAGTGAACCTGAATTCTATATTAGACATCTGCTGAACAATATTTACATGAAATGTTTTGTTAGTGGTTATGATGCACTCCATTATTACTGTTTCTGTCATGAAAGATTTCTCTTAGCAAAAAGTTTATTTTAAAAGGTTAAAAATAGGGCTGTCAATCGATTCAGACATTTAATCGTGATTAATTGCATGATTGTTGTAGCCAACTTGACCACACATTTTCCCTGTTCTAAAATGTACTTTAAATTGAAAATGTTCAGGTTTTTATTACTTAAATCAACAAGGGTATTAACAAATATTGATGCTTTATGCAAATGTATGTTTATTATTAGTAAAACCAGAATCAACATAAGAGCATGAAGACAAAATACTCATGAATGTTTTAAAGTAATTATTGTGTTTTAAATTATGTAAATCATCAGGACATCAAACGGAACTTTGTTTACGTTTCCACACGGACAGTTTTAATTGCCGGATGTGTGCACCATGGCGGATTTTGGTGCTTGATTTGAGACTGGGCGCATCAGTAAAACAAACGTTCAGTGATACAAATCATTTTTGAGTGTTTTTTTTTTTATATAGCCGAGTAAAGAAAGAACGTTGTGAATAAATGTGTGTTGTGTTGAAGGTTTTAATTTTGTTAGTTTAATTTAGTTTTGGTCATAAAAGTAAAGAGTACAAAAATAAAGTGGTTTTCTATTCCTCTTCAACACTGCTTAGGGAACCAGGAGAGGCATTTATATCCAGTGTGAATTCCAGTTAAGATTATAAAGTGTTAAATACTCACATTATGTGTAGAGTCAGCAAGATTCCCTAAGTGTACCCTTTTCTGACAAAGACTTTTCAGCAGTATGATACCTAAACACAGAGCATCATGCATCACTGACAGTTGACCATAACTTAAGTTAAACCAAACCACACATGCAACACATGACAAGCATGCACACACCTTTGCTCCGGTTTTGACTGTATTTCTGTTCCCATTGATTAAGAAGGAGGTTGAGGTAGCGAGGCTGCTCGAAGAAACGGAGGTAGCTGGAGGTAGTAGGAGAAGGGAAGATGCGTTCAAAGTCTCCAAGGCGACTCAGCTCATCCTCGCTCTCAGCCAGAACGTTCACATCATCAGGGGTTAACACTTCCAGAATCGTGGAGCAGAAATCCTGCAAATACCATGAAACAGTATACATATTAATGCAAACATGATCAGTGGAAATCAATACAGGGATTCCAACACTAAAAAAAATGTCAAATTTAAGGAGTATGCATACCTGGTCACCAAAGTTCTGGGTGAGATAAAAAGCTCGTTTCATTTTCTCATCAGTAGTCAAGTCAGATCTAGATTTCTCCCATGCTCCTTCGTTCAAACTAAACAGTGAAAAGAACCCCTTTTTTTCACAGCAGTACACAAATATTACCAGATTATTCTGTTCTATGACATCTTGGTTTGTTTGAAAAAGGGTGTGAATCGATTTTATGTCTATTATTATTCTAATATGTAATAAATCAATTTGAGCATATTGAGGTTGAATCAGTCTAAAAATCACTACTAGTGCACCTTTAATTAATTTATAATATCATTTCTGACCTGCTGGTGGAGCTGCAGCTACTACTGCTGGAGAGAATAATCTCTTCTTTCTTAGGGAGCACAAAACCAGCTAGGTTCAGCACATCTTGGATCATCTGGCCCTTAATGCTCAAGTCTAGTGCGCTGTTGGAGTGCAAGCTGTACAAGAAAAAAAACAGATGGATAAATTCCCTTGAAAATCTTTTGTTCATTGTATGTCTTTTTCTAACAGGCCGTGTAGACAGACATTGAAAAACTGTGCGTCTGAAACACAAGGCATGAAGGTAAATGAGGAATTAAACTAAAAGCAATGTATCAGAAGTGTATATTAAAGCACAGCTCAGTACCTGGGAGAGATGTTGACTTCAAGAACCCATGGTTTCAGGCTCTCATCCAGCATGATATCAAATCCAAACAGCTCATGGCAGCTGTACGCGGAACGCAAATTCATCTTCAGCAAGGTGTTTACATATGAATCTGACCTATCGAATATAAAGAAGCAGTATGCTCAAATAACTGTAAAATATAGCATCATTAAAACAATAAATAAAATACACTGATTTCTTAGGGAAAATTACTAAATTCTTTTCAAAAATACACCTGACAGCACAGATAATCTGCAAAGTAAAATGGTAATTGGGCATCTGCTACTGAGCCTATACACAAGGGTTAGAAAAATAGAAGAGAACATGGCATGTAAACATTTTAAAAAACATGGCTCAAAGCACTACTGAGACCTGGGCATGAGCGAGTGTGTGCTGGAGAGGGCTGACAACTGAGACAGAGAGTATGTGTGTAATTTAGTGAGTGACACCGGCAGCCATATTTGGGTCGTTATAGAAGGAGAGATGTAGACAGAATTTGATCTAACGTGCTTTAACCTGGCAGGTTGAGTAAGTGTGTGTGTGTGCTCATGTGCATAATCTGCACAGCTGCTACTCGAATACTGGATTCTTGTGATCACATCAGAAAGTTTGCAGAGAATCTAAAGCATTTCTACTTTAACATATGCACCACACAGACGATGGCTGTGTTTGATTTTATCATTCTATTGACATTTATATCAAAAGTGTACCTTTTTTTTTTAATGGTTAGAAAGGCTGAAGGCTGGAAAATCAGTATGGGACTAAATCCTAGGTTGAGTGAAAGATATACAAGGACTTGAGTGATGCTTAACACACTTACGCAATGATAGTTTTAATGACCATGTCCTTAATCGTGTCCCAGATAAGAGTAGTATTTATTCCTTTTGACTCCAGATAATGCCAGAGCGCCTTCAGTGCCCTGGAAATAACAAAGCTCAGTTAAACGGAACATCTTGGTTGTGAGCACCACTGATAATAGCTATAGTAAAAGCTAGTAGTCAAGGTACTGGTATCATAAATGCATATGATAAAATGCAGCCCGACTTGCATACTGACAAATGTTTCCCCGTTACCATTTATGGCCCTGGCAGGCTTTGTCATCACTGTTGGTCTGATATTCTGAGTTCTTCTTGTTCACACTGTAGTTTGTCAAGTGCATGAACTTGTTGCTAAGGCTTTTCATTGAAGAGGAATATCTGTATTGAAACGATAAAAGCATTAATAATTTGAGTTAATATTAACTTTGCTACAAAACAGACTATTTAGTGAAAAGAAAAGAAAAAAAAAACGTTTTCATCTGAAACTAATTTTTAATTGACTCACTTGCAGCTTGCAAAGCGGACGAGTCCATCGTTGAAGATGTAAACACGGAGTGGGTCATAAGAAGTCACATACACATAGATACGCAGATCAAATTTATTCCCACTAATGAGGTAGGGCTTGTGAAGGTATCTTTAAAGATCAGGGAGAAAATCAGTCAAAATAGTGCTAATTATTTTTAAATCAGGATTTATATGATTAATTCAAATCAAAAGCCCTCTAAACAAGGTCTAGAATTCAAAGGACAAATTCTAAATCTATGTTCTCATTAAAAAAAAAATAATAATAAATAAAAAGGATTAAAAACTCACTTCTGCACAAGGAGTGGTCTCTTGTGTGGCATTTGACTCCACTTGTGAATAACCTGAATACCCATTCCTCGGGCTGAAGCAGGCTGTAAAAGAGTAAACAAAAAGCCATAATGCACTACTAAATAAGTAATTTATTTAAAAACATTGTGAAAATAACCAGAAACCCAAGAAGTACCGGTTTGATGATCCATTTTTGCCGGCTTCCTCCATCCTCCCAGGCCTTCCTCAGCGGTTTCATGTCCTGCGGGAGCACAAAGGAACGTGGGAAGAAGCCAAACTCTTGCTTGCCAAACCGCTTCTGCATCTTGGACAGGTTCCGCCACAGACGGTCTTTCCGTCCGATCTGAAAGGTCCCTGGAAAATGATTCAGCTACAAAACAGAAACAAAATATTTGTAGAACATGAACAAAAGGAGTTGATGAACATGGCTAATCTGTATGCAATTGCCATGAGACCTTTCTGTTTTAACCGTGTACCTGGTTTAATCTTAAAAAATAAATTTAATTAAAAGGTAACTAATTTAGAAAAAGCCGGGTGAACTGGTCTTTTTTTTTCTTTTTTTTAGTCATTCTAACCTTATTATGAGTACTGTAATATTGTCAAACTAATTATATCCATTTTACTGTGCATCTTAACATTATACAAATCATTAACAATGAGCAATCAGTGACCTCTGACCTTCTGGTATTCTCGAATAGCCTTGAACCCAGGTGATTTCATATGATGGCCCCAGCAGCCCAGCCAGTCATGACTGTCTAAAACAATAACAAAACATTGTAAACATATCCTGCAGACCCAGAACAAAGAGTTAATTTCAGTAATTGGTAATCGATTTGCGATTACTTGGACATAAAGATCACATGTAGTATAAACAGTACAATACATTTTTTTATGGCTTTTCTAAAGCTGTGCCAATAAAGCAAAACAAAAAATGTCCTGACTCACTCTTGGTGATTTTAAAATGAGATCTTGTGATTGTGTTCTTGACTACATTAGGGGTGACAGAACTTAGTTTCCATTTCAGAAGACTCCTCTGCTCCAGAGGAAGCAGCTCCACTGCAAAGCAAACACAAGAATTTATCAAATATTTTTTATATTTTAAGATATAGTCACTAATATAAATAAATGAGTACCATACAGAAATGCATAACAGATGACAATACTATGAATTAATATTTTAACTTTAATATCAGAATGGAACTAATGTATTTACTGACCTTGTTCATTGGCGGCACTAAAGTATAATGTAGGGGGTCTAAAAGGAAACAGGCTGGGCACTAGTGCTGGCTTCACCACCTGATCAACCTCCAATTCACAACTCATGGACTCAACACTAGAATACAGACAGAATTTTATGCTAATAAAGAAATAAAAACATGCCCAAATATTAAAGGCAACAATAGACAATATTATATATACATATTAATTAATTAATTGAATTAACATAAAAAAATCAACACATACATAAAATGTACATTAAATAGAACAGAAAGGCCAGATTCTGAATACATGGCAAGAGTTGTCACAGAAATGTAACTCACATGACAGTCATGTATGCAGATATATCCTGCTTTGGTCCAGGTTTTGAAATAATGTTTAGCACTAACGGAACGCTTCAAGTTACAGGTCCTTCACAACATGGGCTGTTATGTTCATTAATATACTGCTAAATGGCTACCAATAAAAAATATGACCATCAGTCAAGATCTAACCGAATGAGAACAGCATACAACATCCAGCATAGCTCACTGAGGGAGAGTTTGAAAACTAGCACTGATTCACAATTGGGAGATGTTTCTACTGAACCATGTGCTTTTCAGCTTTTCATGTACAGCACCTACCAGAACACCAAGAAAAAAGAAATTCTCCTCTGTGTTTGCAATCACCATGGTGAGGTGAGATGAAAGAACCATGCAGAGAAGGAATGTAAGCTAATATGTACTTGAAACTATTTTTTGAACTGCAAAATCAAATAGAATGTTACAGAAGCCTTCTAGAAATCAACACTGCCTGAAAAGCACGATTAATCTGATCATAAACTTAATACTGGCATTTAGTGCAACAAAGCAGGAAAACTGTGTGGCATCGTTCCAATCATAAAACCTTCTATCTGCCATAGAATTTCATGTAGTAAACATGGATTTAAACTACTAAATTACTTGGATGACGACACAACAGAGGGTGCTGAAGAGGTATCAGATTCTGATCCATCTACAAGAAAAAAATGATTTCTCTGTTAGATTTCATAGCAAAAAAAAACAAAAACGTTTTAACACACAAAGCCAAACGCGATCAATCCACACTAAGTACAATGCTATACGCTAAATATACATTAAAGAGAGCAGTAAATAAGACTGAACCTGTACTATAGGGTCCAGTTTGGTGTGTGTAGGGGGAGTGGGGGTAGTATTTTTTTAGCAAGAGGGTAGTTACCATCGTTACTGCTACTGCAAACATTCTGTAACTCCTCTGGAAGCTCCTTCTGTTCACCATCTCGTAACACGTTGACCTGACTGAAAAACGATCGGACATGTTTGGTATCTTTTATATTTCCAACACATGGGTATAAGAACGCAGAGTAACATGAAAAGCTCTTGATGCAGCAATTGGCCTGGAAAAACCCATCGTCTTATTAAACACTACAAGTCTAACCATCACTACCCACATATGCTTTTTAAATGTCCCATTCACGATTTCATCCTTTTGCTGTTATGATAGCCTCTACTAAACTGGGAAGGCTCATTCCAGGACATCCCAAAGGTGTTCAATGGAATTGAGGTCAGAGCTCTGTGCAGGCCAAATGTGTTCCTTTTCTCCAACCTGAGTAAAACAAGTACCGTATTTTTCGGACTATAAGCCGCTACTTTTTTCCCACGCTTTGAACCTCATGGCTTAAACAATGAAGCGGCTAATTTATGGATTTTTCCTGGGTTTTTCCCGGTTTCACAAACTTCATGCCAAAAAACTGAACCCCATAACATTAGACCAACGAAATTGCCGAACGGGTTCAGGTGAACCAATGAAACTCTTTATATTAAATCAGATGCGCTCCCACTGAATCGGGCCGCACCACATCATAAATATGGATGAGGTTCCTCTGACGTTTGACCTGCCGCTCACTCGTACTGTCTACAGGAAATGCGAATCATTCGTCACGCTGAAAACAACCGGGCATTAAAAAACACATTTCACCTGTGTTCGGAGCTGCAGGGCATCGGGAGAAAAGCTTCACCGATGGTGATTTTTAAACGCACGACGATGCCAAAAGAAAAACTCCCGAGAGAAATAGTTGTGAAAGGAAGGAGGAAGACAGTGAACAATGACTTTCTTGGTAGGCTACTGTTTAGATACAAGCCGTGTAAAAGGCACTGTCTTTCATTAAAGCCTGTGTAAAGTTCATTAGTTTCAATGTAGACACCTGCGGCTTATAGACAGGTGCGGCGTATTTATGTTAAAAATAAAAATCTGTGTCAAATTCAGTGGGTGTGTCTTATATTTGGGTGCGCTAAAACGTATCTTTTCTCCAGTAAAAAAATTATTCTAATGCTACAGCTTTCAAATATGTTGGATATAACTGTGGGCTTCTAACGTTGACATTTTGGAGCAAAACCACATATGGGGATGATGTTTAGGTGTTTACAGACTATAGGCTATATAGTGTCGCTAAATATATCTACCCTTTCCAGACCACAATTATGTGTACATTTATCTTAAACAACAAAATTCAGATACAGTCAAGTTTGCAAGTGCATTTGAAGAACCGATATACTCACCCCCTGGTATCAGGGAGCCTCTCCTCATCCACGGTCATAGAACATTGGCTTGAGTCCTCTTCTGAGGTTTGCCAACAGCAGTCTTTTGTAATTTGTATGGCAGAGATCTTGTTCATTACTGAGTAAACTGTAGGAGACTGATTAGAGTCCGTTCTGTGATCAATGTTATCTGGAATGGCACATATACTGTCCTGAGTCATCTGAACACAGGGAGAATTTTCATCTAGGCAACGGGTACTGGAAGGATGCGTGTCCATGTGAAACTCTTCACTCCCATTAATAAGGCAGACTGCAGAAACTTGTATTGCAGAATTGGCACCTGCCTTTACTTCTCTGTTTTTGCACTGAGAATTGAAGTTGGCTGTTGCTGGCCCACTCAGACCATTTGGTGATCCACTGCCCATGTTTTTAGTGAGCTTTCGTACAGCTGCTGTGAACTCGACCTCAGAGCTGACTTTCCTCACTCTCCGAGGTGCTTCACTGTCTCCATGTGCCACGCAGCATTCCACTATATGCTCATTCTCTTTTGAATCCACAGCAACAATCGTGTCATACTCGGACAAGTCTAAAATATGGTTTGGAGGCACATCTGTGTATTTATCCTCTAAAGGCACTGTTCTTTGGCTGTGTTTCTTTATGTCTTTTTTGCTTTCGCTCTTGCCATAAATCAAATCGCAAGACTTCTTTAACTCTTTTGTCTCTATCCTGGCAACTGTAGACAGCTTGGCAGTGGAGGAGCGGTAAACCCCAATGCTGTTGCTTCTAAGCTTGCTCCTTGACCATGGGTATGACTGATTCACAGGCATGCTTTTTTCAACTATCACAGATGCTTTGTGC